>NC_064271.1:25035000-25335000 GCF_003254725.2 Canis lupus dingo
GCAATTCTGGGGAGAAAAAAAGTTGGCTGGTATTTTAAATATGTTATCCAGACACACGTATTATATCCCAGGTTTGTCTAGAATAGGTGTGCGTGTGAACCCCGCCCCCCGTGGGTAGTAAACTCACCTCCTTAGCTACCCAGTTTCAGAAACAACTTTTATTACCTTAAATATCCCCTTCAGTGTTTAAAAGATGAAGTACACACACACACACACACACACACACACACACACGCACACGGAGCTACAGAGATTCCAGAGGCTTCCTCGTAACCACTGTTCCCTCCGACTTCCAGAAGCAGGGAACGCATTTTTGTCTTGACGTGACTTCCATCTATAGGTACCACAGTATGTGGCAGAAAATGGAATGAATCTTATCGTTTCTACCAAATGATGAGAAAGCTTCCAAGCTTGAGTCACCTGTCCAGTTGTCAGAGTCACTTGAGCTCCCCTTTGCGTCTCTACTAGATCACTCTCCTCGCTGCGAACACACAGATTTATGCTTCTTCCTGTCTCTCCTCTCTCATCTTTACTTTCTCTCTTGCAGAGCAGAAAACTTACCAGGCCTCACCCCAACCCTTAAACAGTAACTTAGCATATTTTATTAATACATGAACAGTATATATACATATATATATAGCATATATGTGCTGGGGTATGTTAACTGTTATCAGCCCAATGAATATTGGTTACTATTGTGATGGTCTAAGGTTAGAGGAGTAGCAATAAGGGAGGCTAACGCTTACAAGTGCTTATTATATATGCCCATTATTCTAAGGACTTTATGTCTATTAATCCACATGTTCTCATGAGACCATTCAGGGTACACAGGATAAGGGCTTCCTGAGGTCCTGCGGGAGGGCTGTACTGCGCTTTGGCCTGAAGGCTGGCCACGTCCATGGGGCCTGCGTCCTCAGGCCCTTCAGAGGCCTATCCACCCTTGGGGGTGGTACCTTCCCTTCTCGCCCACACAGAGGAAGCTGGTCACACACTCTCCCGGCGTCTCTCCAACATTCTTAACGGAAATCTTGCTTTATGCGCGGTCCTTTTAGCGACGATGCATCCAATGCACAGCTAAGAAGTTAACTGTGCGAAAGACACCTGCTCAATGATTTCAACCGTCAGGTCCCTGCATTGGAGCCGGGCTGGGGGCTGGGGAAGGGAACACGGGCAGCAAATGTCAGAGCGACCCATGGGGGAAGACACTAAAAGCGGAGCTGTGCTGGGCCGGTGCCCTTCTGAAAATGCCCCCAGGAGACAGGAACCCCCAGGGCAGGAAAGCTCCTCTGGCCCCAGGGTCGCCCCCCTGGCAGCGCAGCTTAATGGAGGCTGTGTTAATGCATCAGGGGAGCAGGGGCTTTGCTTCCTAATCTGCACTTTGCACTCAGCGGCAGGTGCACCGCAGGCGTCGCCTCATGAGGGAAACAGGAAAATGAATTTCTCCTGCTCGCCGCCACCGAGACCCAGGTCGGGGCTTGCAGCCGAGATGTGTGCGGGGCGGGAGGCGGGGGCGGATAAAGCCCTCTTAGGGGTGGCAGAGGAAATCTGGATCTGTGTCCTAATGACACACTGTGAACCGGACTCGTGACCAATGCCCTGGCTTTATTTTTATTTATTTATTTACTGTCCCAAGGGCGACTCACGGACCCCGTGCGTCCCAGAGAGGCCTAGGCTGGGCCCTACGAGAGGATGGAAGAGAAGGGAGCGCAGGTCTGGAAGCAGGCCTAGCACGGCCCCCCTGTGCTGCGGGCCAAAATGTAGGATAAGCTGTCCCCGCTTTAGGGTTCTTTTTTTTTTTTTTTTTTTTTTTTTTTTTGCACGAAGAGAAAAGGAAATAGAGTTCGGGTCCAAAGTCTCCTAAAGTTGCCCCTGTGTGTGGTAGTCAAGTGCCCATGTCGTCCCTTCCTTCCTGGGCAGAGAGCATCTCCTCCTGGTGAGCGAGACCTCAGAGGTCACACCAAGGGTCCCTTCACTCGGCTCAAAGTCCCCATTTCTGAGGAATGAGCTCGTCCTCCCATCAGGTTCCCATGTGACTCCCTGGGGCCCCATGACACATGACCTATAAAGATAGATGATCTGTATCCCCCGCATGCTGCCCAACACGCAAAGGGGAAGCAGGCCTCGGTGAGGCACCATGATCCTTTTGGAAAGAGGAAGTAGTGGAAAAGGCCACGGACGCTGGTCCAGGTGGCTCGCCAGGAAGGTCCGCCTTCCAAATTATTGCAGGGACAGGTCACCAAATATGTCACCATCATGTAACACACCATGCCAGCTTCCCAGCTTCTAATAGCTGGTGTTTCATGTATGGAACTACCTTATCATCAATGATCTTGACCAGATGATTCTCCACATGGGTCTCCTCAAAGAGATGACTTAGGGTTCCAGGAGGTTGCTTTAGACCCCCCCAAACATCTCTTCTGCACAGTGACCTCCGCGTGAAGCTTTGTCACCAGGTGTCCCTGGAGGGGCACTGCCTTTGGAAGCAGCTTCGCGATCCGCTGTGATGAGGTTGGCTTTCTCTGCTCCTGCTCCACAGGCCTCTTGGCGCTGCGTGCGGTGACATCCTGCAGGGGTGTGGCCCGTGCATGGTCCCTCAGCAACCCCGCGGCTCCAGGGTAGGCCTGGTGACTACCCCGAGCATCCCCTCTGGTGTGGGCATCGCGCACCCCAGGCCTTACACCGGAGGCAAACCCCAAGTCCCTCTGAGCACCTGCGACCCCTCTCGGGTCATCTGCACCCTGAAGTGTTGTTTCCTGCCTTCCTCTCTGCGATCAGCTCCGACCTGGACAAGCCAGTGGACTTCTCCAGCACCCAGTTGAGTGTCACCGCACTTCTGCGTGGAGTCCCGAAGGCCAGGCCGGGATTTCCACATTGATCCTCTCTTAGACACTGTCTCCTGGTCCTACGGTGCCCGTCACACGGTTCTCCTTACATCTTTACGGTCTACTTCTCCATCCTCATCTAACCATTCTTTCTAACAAACTTCTCCTGCTCTAATTATCCCCTGGTTTCTGCCTCCTGGTTGGACCCACAGGGCTCGGCGCGCAGGGTCTAGTGTGCGTCCCACACGGGAGTCCAGCCTGTGTCTGTCAAGTCCTATAGCACGAGGCGTATTTCAGGGAGAAGAGAACTGAAACCCAGGTCTCCTGGTGCTAAATCACCGTAAGGGATAGGAAATCCTATGGGACGTGGCAAGTGAACTTTTCAGCAGGAAAAAAATGAAGTACAAAACGTCAGTATTATTTCCAAAAGGTAATGATTCCTCACCAAAGGTACTTAGGATGATAAAAAGGTATATGCAGATTAAACATAAAATAAATCACCGGTTCAAGGACCAAAAGCACTTTTTACTGACAGTGCCAGATCTAGCCATCCTAAAATTAATGTTTTTTCTTATCTATGTCTCTCTGGGTAATTTTTGTCATTGAGAGATCATTCAGATACCATCAAATCGACTCTCTTACAGTGTACAATTCAGTGGTTTTAGTGTATTTGCAAAATATGCTAATATCACAAGTATCTAATCCCAGATCATTTTTTATCACCCTAAAAAGAAACCCTCTATCCATTAACAGTCATTTCCGTTTTTCCCCTGCCCTCAACCCCTGGCAGCCACTGTTTTCCATTTGTATGGGTTTACCTATTCTGGACATTTCATATAAATGGAATCCCACGATATGCGGCCTTTTGTGTCAGACTTCTTTCAATTAGCTGAATACCTTCAAGTTCACCCGTGATGTAGCACGCGGCATGTGACTTTTAATGTTGAGTTTTATAATCATTGAAAACACAGTATATTCTTCTCTGTCACCTATGTTAATAAAAGTAGGACAGCCATCTAGTTTGCACTTGTAAGGAAAGAGGAATAATTATGGGGAAGGGGGAAGCAAAAATCTTATGTTTTCATGAAATTCTAAATGTGAGCAAAAAAGAAAGTGAAAAATACCTCCAATCCTGCTTTTTAAGCTTTCTCTCATGGTGTACTGCTACTAATAATCAACACTTACATAACACTTCAGAATTTCAACACATTTTTATATTGAATGCCAAAGGTAACACCTACTGCAGGAATTATATGCTGTGCTTTAATTCCAGGAGACTAGAAGAATCGTATAAATAGCACCACTATTTTTTTTTTGTAGTTGTTATTATCACACATCCTAAATATAAGTTAATAAAACCTCTAGTATTTCTGTAAAAATGCTTCTGTGAACAGAGATTGGCAAAAACTACAGAGAAGTTTGCTTTTTGTGTTTTTTTTTTTTAAGAGAAAATCTTGAAGTTAATTATGAGCAGTCTCTGAAACAGGAGCATGATCTACTGTTACTTGAAATTTTTCCATAATATAAGAAAGGAGATAGGATGTGATATAAAATGCCATCATCGCAATCATATCGATATTTAATGTTTTTTTTTTCAACCCTATCTTCTGAGGTGCTAAAAGCTAGTCCCCAGCAGTCATAAAAGTCTAGCCTGTGTTTAGTTAGAATCTTTGCAATACTCCTCTGAGATATGAGGTAGGAATATTATTACAGCTGGAGAGAGAGAGATGATGGTAAGTTAAGGGACTTGTCCAAGGAGACACAATAAATCAGATGTAGCCCTGGGAATAAACCTTGACTTCCCTTTCAGACTTTTCTCTCTGATGCCATATGGCCTTTCTGAGCCACTGGAAGTTTTCTCATTAACCCTGCCATTAATTTTCGTGTTTTATAAGGCCTTTTCCAGATACATAAATATAATCTTCTTTAATACAATTTCTCAGGCAATGTAAATGCAAGAAATCCACTCCTAATAAAGACCAGAGAGAGTCCACCTTATCCACAAGAGATAGGAAACCCAGGAACGTAGATTAATGACTTCCATCTGCCCCTGGTAACCGATACAAGGTTATCACGTGGCCTAGCTTATTACCCTGATTATTGGGGACTGATACATAAATATGTTAGGACTACTGGCTATGGTTTTTCAATAATGGGACCAGCATGTGGACTGTGATGTGGATTCCAAAGATTTCTTCGTGAAGTTTAAGTCAGGAAAGATGATTCTTATTTTCCCAGTGCTAAAGGTGCCTTCCCCGCCAAATTCCATCCATCGTGCCTCTGGGTAGTGAGCTAGATGTGGGTAAACTAGATTTAGACACAGCGACAGCCATTCTTCCCAAGATGCTTCGCTTCCTGGGGTATCTGCTCCTCAGAAATCATCAACTCTGCTGGCCTCAATGGTGTTCTTCTGCATCTCAGAAGAGTAGATGCATCTCATGAGCTCGATCCACAGTGACTCTATTCCTCTTCCTGACTGGGATGGACCAAGCATGTTACATATAACAAATGTACATATCGCTGTTCCTTAAGAACATTGCCCGGGCCCTTTCATGGTAGTTGGTTCTGTACAGGTTCCCACCTTAGCATCCAGGGTGGAGAAGCCAGCTTTTCACTTCCAGATGAGAGTCCTCTTCTTAGGTCCTGAGCCCAGAGAAGAAGCCAACATTTAGTTGACATTATAATACTATCTACAAAGATGCTCTCAGCCACAAAGAAAACGATCTCTTACATCACTGAAATGGAATAACAGCTCAGTTTAAAGCAAATATATTTAGGAAACTTCTAGGAAATCCTAACGGCTCTATCCAAGAATTATAGGTAGGTACTCGTCCCACATTGTATGGCTGCAGGAGTTTACAAGAGGGCCTTCCAAGAAAAAAAAAGAAGATTCTGTTTGGAGTGTAAATTGCATCCTCAAAGCCGTCAAGAAATAAAAAAAAAAAAAAAAAAAAAAAAAAAGGATCAAGTTTCAGGAGGTTCTATTACACTCCTATATACTGAATGTATGAAACGATGTATTGTTTCAGCTGAAGAAGAAGAAGAAGAAGAAGAAGAAGAAGAAGAAGAAGAAGAAGAAGAAGAAGAAGAAGAAGAAGAAAGAGGAGGAGGAGGAGGAGAATGAAAAGGAGGAGGAGGAGGAGAAAGAAACAGAGAGAAGAGGAGATTTTATTTTATTTTTTAATTTTTATTTATTTATGATAGTCACAGAGAGAGAGAGAGAGAGAGAGGCAGAGAGAGACATAGGCAGAGGGAGAAGCAGGCTCCACGCACCGGGAGCCCGACGTGGGATTCGATCCAGGGTCTCCAGGATCGCGCCCTGGGCCTAAGGCAGGTGCTAAACCGCTGCGCCACCCAGGGATCCCAAGAGGAGATTTTAGATAAAGAGTTATATATATATCTATAGAGACAAACACTAATATTAAGAGCGCAGGTCATGAAGAGCACAGAATAACCAGTCAGTGGAATCATAACTGTCTCCCAGTGCCAACATTTACATTAAGGTGTCTAGACCAGCAGTGGGATGCCTGGGTGGCTCAGCAGTTGAGCGTCTGCCTTTGGCTCAAGGCATGATCCTGGGTTCCCCAGATCGAGTCCCACATTGGGCTTCTTGCATGGAGTCTGCTTCTCCTCCTTCTGCCTCTCTTTCTGTGTCTCTCATGAATAAATAAATAAATTCTAAAAAAAAGAAAAAAAAGGTGTCTAGACCAACAGAGAATAAGGTTGTAGAGACAGGAAGCACAACTTTTGCTAGTGAATCACTAAAAGTCCTAGTGAATCGTGGCACTGCCATTTCCACCTCTTGATTCCGGGACCATGAATAGGGGCTCTGAGTAAAGCAGCGCCCTATACGGGGCATTGATCTAGAGCATACAGAGCTTCCTGTAGAACATTGTCCTAGGCTTGCAAGGTGTTACCATGTAGCCTGCGCTGTAACTGGGTCTTTCGAAGGCCATTCTGCTCTACAATCGAGCTGGCTGCTCCAAAATGATGGGATACATGATAAGACCAGTGAATTCCTGAGCCTGGGCCTATTGCTACCCTTCTCTTGCTTTGAAGTGACTTCCTTGATCAGAGGCAACTCGGTGAAGAATACCATGATGGCAGATAAGGCATTCTGTAAATCCAGGGATGGAAGTTTTGGCAGAAGCATATGCTAGGAAAGCAAATCCATGTCCAGAGAAAGTTTCTATTTCAGGAAACCAATACACACCACATACACACATTCGTTCTCCATTCTGGGGATAATAAGCTGACCTATGCAGTAAAATCACATGGGCCACTGAGGGCAGAGAGGGAGCTATTACTATATCATGGGCAGTATAGACCAGGGCAATGAGCAGATTCCCTTTGATCTGGAGTAGGAACATATTCCTGTAACTTACACTGCTGAGAAAGGTACATTGCAGGAGAATTATTGTTTTGTATCTGGAAACTGTACTCTAGTACCTTAAATTAACTGCAGAGTCAAACAAATTTCCCAGTGCCCTAAGAAAGACTGAACTCAGAAAAATGTCTTCATGAAAATAAGGGTTCATGCCCAGGCCTATCTTTAATTTCAGTGTATACTTGGACAAACTGCTTTTATTGGGATGCTTCTGTAACATGTCAGTCCTCATTGGAAAATCAAAATAATAGCCATCCTGTGTGCATGCTTCCCCTCCTTTTGATGAGGATTAAATAGGAAAATGTATGTATTTACAGCTTAACTCAGCACAGACCATAGAAACTACCTAAGGGATTAAAACTAGAAAGAGATAGATCCTCACCTGATTTCACAACAATTCTGTAGAGTAGTTATAACCAGTCCCCTTCTATGGATGAAGAGACTGAGGCCACAAGATATCAAATGTCTTGCTGAGAGTTAGACAACCACCCGACTTGGAAGAGATGCACCCTGATTCCCATCGAGGTTTTCCTTTCCTAATGTCTATCATGGACTGAGCTTGCGTGTACACGTGATTTCAAAATAAACTCTCATTGTAGACAATTTTAAAAACACACAAAGAACAAAATCATTGTTACTATCTCCCTTATATTTCTTATATATAAATTACATATAAGTTTGGTGCTGTTAATAATGGTAATACTAATAGCTGACATTTATTGAGTCATTCTATAAACTAGAGCTTTTTCTAAGTATTTCACATGGATTAAACCACTTTGGCCTTGACCATGACTGTGGAAGGTAAGTAATATTCCTATCTTTGTTTACCAATGAGAAACTTGAAGCCCAAAGAAATTAATCAGCTTTCTCAAGGTCACCAGCCTCAGGACGGGGGGTGACTCACACTTGGGCTGGCTTACAAGAGTCATACCCTGAGTTCCTAGGCCGGGAACTCTAGTACAGATCTATTCTCTCACATTGGAATCATACTCTGCATACTTATTATAAATTAGCAACTTTTCACTAAAATATATAATATTAATATCTTTTCATGTCATTCAATATGGTTCTCCCTGATGTTATCTATTGGCAACATAGTATCACAGCTGTCATTATTCATTCAGCCAATTCTATGTTGTTGGATGCTTACCGGATGTAACACTCAAAGGATGTCTTTGTACATACATCGTTGTATACATGACGTGATGTTTTTATGGGGCAGGTTCCTAGAGCAGAATTTCTGGATAATTTTTAAAGGTTTTGTTACAGACCTCCAGCTTGCATTTCAATAAGACGATATTGATCATCTCTCCCACTGGCAGTGAAGGAGAATGCTCTGAATCCAGGTCTTCTGATTCTTACTGAGGTCAAGCCTGACTCTGTGATAATTTCTGCTTAATCCTGCCACTTGATGACAGGGGACAGGTTTGAGTCCAACCCCCTAAGAGCCCTCTGCGTGATGCCCTTTTATAGTTCAAGTCGTATCTCCCCATTTGAAGCACATTTATGTGATTATTTGTCTAAATCTAAAGGAATGAAATGTTATATTATTGGGAGATTCAGAAGGGAACTCTTATCACCAGATGCCAAAGGGAGACTTTCATTCTTAAACCCACTTTCTTATGCATGCGTTTGAATCGAAAAGGGCAAAATGCAAACTTTTGAATAGTCGGTTGTAATAGATAACTCTACTACATTATAAGTAATCTGGATTTATTATTAGTCTCAAGGATATCTTTTTTTCTTCCCCCTCCTGCCATAAACCTGTATCCCCAAGAAGCAAAGGCACCACCAGCTTCTTGGGATATCCATCGATGCAACTCAACTCAAGGTTTCTCTCGAAGCTCTCTGCCTCTAAGTTGTCTGAGATTTGTAGTCAAGAACTCTCATCAAACACTGTGATGTCATTAGTGATGTTTGATAATATTGCTTTACAAAAAATATTATTTTCACAACTAAAAGCTATGCAAATCAGAAACTCTATACACTTCTTAAAGTTGAGAAACAAGGCATCTATAGACCAGGGCAGATAATTTCAAGTGTAAACATTGAGAAAGACTCAATGTTTCATTTTGCTCCCATATAAACAGGCATACGTACAGTTGACCTACAAGATCTGTGAGACAATTTATATTTCTTTTTGCCTCTCGGTGCAAAGACCAATGCAAAAATCAGACCTAATACTCCAACCTTCAGTAATGTTTCACAAATTACGGATGATCATTTTTAAAAGAACGAAGGTGGCAATATCAAGGAAAAAAGAAAAAAGATTCCTTCAGGCGATTTTTTTTTTCTGTCAACATAAAAGCAGATAGACTTGGACGCATCATCGTCTGGGGAAGTGTACCCAACTAAAATTTGGGAAGGCTTCCTTGGGAAGTTTTTCTCTTGCTCTTGACTTTGCACATTCAACGTTCTCCAGGACCTTGGGGAAAAATTCTCAGGACATGGCACCATCCAGATGCCACAATGTGTTTCGTTTTATGTCCTGTGTCCGAGTGGTTCATGCAATGATACTCAAGAGTCTCAGCTTCCTCCAGCTTGGCAGTCTCTAAGGCCAGACATTGAGGAGTTAAAGGAGGCCAGGGTGCAGGGACAGCTGGAGATAATTACTTACAATCAAAGGACACGCAGAAAAGCAGCAGGAACAGCAGGGTGAGGTGCTCTGCCTGGCTGGATTATAGGAGTCATCTGGACAGAGGCAACTGGGCTTAAATACTAGTAAGGGAATTTTGTGCTGTTTGATCTTATTTTAAGACCTAAGAAAGAGATTGGGATTGGTTTGAACCTGGTTTAAAAAGCCCAAAGGTAGACATTCCTGCCATAAACAGCTTGAACTCTCTTGTCCTGTAAATGGGGATATAGGAAAGATGTGTTAGGGCCAAGGAGGCTTTGTATATTAAACACAAGATCAAGTTTTACTTCTAAAATTCTGCAGGATAATTTTGTACTCCTGTTTTCCAAAGTGAGTAATTAGTCTAAAATCCTGGACATCTGACTTCGCTCTTTGTATTTTATTTTCTAAGATCCCGACATAACACATCCCGGCTTTCAATGTGGTTTTTTTTTTTTTTTTTTTTTTTCCCCGTCAGTTCACTTTTCCTGCGGTCCTAAATTATATTTCAGGACTGCCATTTCCCCTCATAGGGCCAAGATTCATGAGGCAAATAAATATTTCTTCAGTGAGAGACTGTATTGTAGCCAGCACTATTTTAAGGAGATATCAGATCTCTGAAGTCTTTAAATTGGATTTTCTTCTCAGATACATATTTTTTTCCATTTAATAACATGTATAAAATGGATTCACTGCATTATATTCAGTACCTAAACCTTGACTCTTGGAGAAACCTTTCCTTGATGAACTCCACTCCGAAACTCTGAGCGCTGTTCTTTTGATTTATCTATAATGTTGAGAAATAAGCTCTAAACTTTACAACATTGGGTACTTTATCAGGTAACTACAGAATTAAGCATATGAAGCAACTTGAAAGAGAGCATGCTTACTTCAAAGCTGCTGGCATTAGATGTTACAAGATAAAAATGGGAAAACACTTCGGGTCCACATGCCTGGCGCAGGCCTTATACAGACGGTATAAATGACAGCCTTTTCATTTGTGACACCGAATTTGTGGGGGGCAAGTCAGAACCGAAGATGTGTCTCCCTTCCTTAGAACTTGCCCGTGGAGCCCCGTTGTTTGGAGGACAAAGCCCAAAGGCCTCAGAATTCAGAGCAGCACTCCGTGGTCTATTTCCAGTCGACCTCTGCCTCCTTTTCTCCTTCTCCCTCATCTTTGTCCTGTAGGCCCAAGCTCCATCCTGCCCTAACCGGTGGCATCTGCATTCCTACCCTGGAACTTCTGATCCTGTTGTGTCTTCAAATTTAAACACCCTGCCCTAATTGTATAACCTGGAAGTTTTCTACTCGAGCCTAAAGGCCTACCTCCACAATCCTTCCCTCCCCAGGCCACACTCTTAACCAACACACAAGCGGCTTTACCCTTTTCATTCCCTCTTCCCAAACAAAAATTCACACCTTACTTCCACTCACCTTGAGGAGCAAATCGCTCTTTTATTGGTGTATCCACAGTAGTAGGTATGCACATCTCCCTATAATTCATTTGTCCAATAATTCAGGCACTAATTCATTTATGCATTTGTTTTTGAAAGGTGCTGATTATTTTCTGTATAATGATGGCCAGTCATTGCTCTAAATTCTGGGAATTAAACAGCAAACCAGACAAACTGATGATCTCAGAGCTTATGATCTAGCTACCACCTTAAACTCCTTCACATAAGGCTATGAATCGCCACTTGCCTGCCTGGTGTCCTTTTTGTTTGCCTCTGCCTCCTCTTCTCCTCTGTCATCTTTGTCCTGAGGGATACTTTCTTACTAATCTTTGAATTCACAAGGCTTAGTAGTGTGGTCAATATTTATAATAATATATCTAATGGATGTTCACCGTGTTCTCAGTAACTGTTTCATGCTTTACATGAAGTTTCCTATGGAGTCCTCACAACAGCCCTGTGAGTTGAACACGTGTGCGCACAGAGGAGGCAAGACATCTGTTCAAGGTCACACAGCCATTAAGTAGCAAAGTCAGAAATTGAACACAAAGTACGTCTGACTCCCAAAGTGAGTAAATGAATGAGTGAATGAGTGAGTGAGTGCAATGCTACAGAAAGAAGACAGTCCTTCACCCAATGTTCCAGGTAAGGAGGACAGTTAATTGTTGACCTAAAAGACAATACAAGGAGTGAAGGTGTCCGTTCTTTGTATGAAGGAGGAAGCAAGTGGCTTCAGTTCACGTGCTTGAAGAATTTGAGGCTTATGCTGGGAAATCTGTCTCATCTGCTTCATCACTAAAGCTGGTTCTCTTTGAGGTAGTCGAAAATGGTTGGTTAATTCGCTCATCTTTTTTCTTTATCTCTTCCTAAATATGATTTTGGACTATCTTTAAAAATAATAACCAAATATCCAAATAAATAAATAAATAAATCCCTGTTCCTCTCCTCCTGGAACATTCTAGACTTGCCCATATGAGAAACGGCTCCATTTCACATTAGTGGCCACAATTCCATGTCTGTCCTTATGCCATTTATTGAGGATCGCCACTGAAGACATCTCCAGGCCTGTTGGTGAGGCAGCCTCCTAATATTGAGAGAGAATGCCTAGGCCTTTGAAATTCCACCCAGGACCACCCCCACTCCCCGCCCCGGGCACACAGCATAGTTTTCATAGATCATAACAAATACACTCTCTAAAGTTAGTAAAAAATCTTTTCTCCTTGATGCTATCACAGACATTTCGCAAATGGGTTATGTGTATGGAATAAGAGTTGGAAGTTGCACTAGCCAGGGAGAGGAAACATCTGAGTGCTCAGCGTGCAGGCTAACAGAGCTGCTCCCACCGCCCCAAAGCCAGGCAGGGAGCTTTTTACTGTGAATCTGTACTTTTGGACTCACTATTCTTTGTTAGACAAAACGACTAACAATAATATGAAGAGTTCATTTCCCTCACTTTGCTTTTAAAAGTGGCCACAGAAAAGGTTCCACTCACTCTTTTGACACAGTTCATTGATTATTGACAGAAGATAAAATTCCTTTTCATCGGTTGATATTTTCCTCTTTTGCCTTTATTCTCCTGTGTTATTTGTTAAATATAATAGTCTTCAAGTTCTTTTTATGAAAAATAATTTTCATGGGGGGTTAGGGGCCACCTCTGTTGCCCTTGGCTTTGTGGTTCTCTGAGGTGAGGTATCATTAATGTAATATTCCAGACTTCTCTCCACCCTCTCATTTACTTCTTCTTCAGGATGAAGAAACTTCTCTGGCTGGTAGCTCTGGAACAACTAAGATTTGTCCTTCCTTTTCTCCTTCTCTTTAAAATGTGACTGTCTGAAGATAGTAAGCACTTTGGTGTGTGTGAGTGTGAATAGCTCCTCATGGAGTTGGAAGTTCTCAATCTATCCAACCAGATGCACTGACTCTGGACTCAGAAGCTGGACAGAGGGGTGTCACTTGGGGTCTATCCAAACCTCAGCATTGGTTTGGAACCACTAACAGATTATGCTCTGTGAGGCAGAGAGATTTCTTAAAATTTGGTATAAGAAAGAGCTCTGAACAGAATACGAAGAGGTTGTAACTTTAGACCTTAGCTCTAAAATCCAATGACAGTAGGTTCTCCAAATTATAAACTCCCTTTCTGTTTCTTTCTCTGTCAACTTTGGTTTTTTTTCTAAAGATTTATTTATTTTTGTCAACTTTGTATTGGAACATCTGCCACCATCTTATCTAAAAAAACACGAAGGTGAACAGTGCAACTGTATGTGAGCCCTCGAGGTCTTAGGTTATTACATGACTAACTTTGAGATGACATTACTATTAGTATTTCAGATCCAAATTAAGAGAGGACTTGGTCCGAACATTAAATATGCTTCACTTACACTTGAATTCTGAGAATATAGAGGTTTACATCTGATTTTGTTTTTCTCTAATCTGGCAATGTGAGGAATGATTAAAGCAAGAGTTTACATGTGGCAGGGTAGGGTAATGATTTGCGATATGTTCCCAAACATTCTTTCTTCCTCTCTTTTTTCCCAGGAGAAATAAATTGTCAGACTTTGAGAAGATGGGGTTCTAATAAAATTCTTCCTGCATTTCATCTGTTGCTGCTTCTGGTAAAACTACCACACACACACACACACACACACGTTTAGCAAAGGCTAGGATTTCTGGAGATTACTTTCAGAGTTCCTGTCTTACCCAAAGCACATATTCAAAAATTCTTCTGGAAAGGTTATCAGAAGCAGTAAAGGATGTGGACACATCACTATGTAGGAGTAATGGGGCATAAAACCAAATATTTATTCTACCCACTGAACACCAGCTATAACTACAGTTTAGGAAAGAATTCCTCTGTACCTGCCTCTAATGGTGAATGTACCTTCCAGATTTATCAAATATGCCTGGTTTGAAGATTAGTTCCCAGCAGGAGATTCCTAAAACTGAAGAGTACTTTGAAAAAGGTTTATTTGATCCTCATCTCATCTTTACTTAAGTATGGTTGGAAAGTATGGTAATGTATTTTAAGTAGAGGCTTCATTCATTTTAATGAGATAAAATGCCTATGGTGGTCTTATAATGTTGGAAGATATTTATTTACAGCTCTCTGGTCTTTCTCTTTGAAAAAGGAATATTTTACTGTAAGATTTAATCAGTTCCTATAAAGAAGTTACTTTGTAATATTACTGACATGGTAAATATTAATTCTTTCAGTTTTATTTCTGGACGACCCAATTAACACTTGAGTCTCTTTACTTCTGGAGATTATTATTTTCTTTACTTCTTAAGGGTTGGTAATACATGGTATCATTTTATCCTTCTATTTATTTCTTTTTACATGGTATATTTTAAACATTGAATTCTCTAAACCTGTCTACTTTTTATTCAGTATAGTCATAAGAAACTGGTTAAAAAGTGCCCCCAAAAGAAAATTATTTAGTCATTAAAATCATATTAGCAAAGTATATTTAAAATATGAAAAAAAAATAAGTGGTAAAGAATGTGAGAAAACAATTTATGCCAGTTTACATGACTTCATTAATAAACATATAGATGTGTTATATATGTATAAATAAAATTAGGAAGGATACAAAATGATTAAAATTATTGCCCAATGGAGTACATGTGATTTTTCCTTTAAAATATATTCTATTTTTGTTATTTAAAACCTGTTGAAAAAATATTACTTTTGTAATAAAAAATGTCGTTTTTGACTCTAAATTAAAGAAAGTATTTGGGTGTTAAAAAGGTAGCTTTCTGCCTCAGCTCTTATAAACTATATTCATTTTGTCTCATTATGTTTGCTTTAGCCATCCAGCCACATAAAGTAACATTAATAAAACATATTATTTTAAGTATTAAAATTTTTATTTAAGTGTGTACTACACATTGTCTTTCCCACCAACTGTTTATTTAAGGTATTTTACAATAAAAATAATAAAATAGTAAAATCAAAACAGAATTGGAAAAGAGGATACCAGTCTGCTGATCATAAAAGCCAAAATAACTGCTGTTTCCGTCTCAAATTTGTCTCTAAGGTTTTCTTCTCTTTGTTTGTAAAAAGAAAGATGTTTTTGAAGGAAATATACTTTTTGTAGCACTGATATCGAAAGAATTATCTCAGGTGAGAATCTAGCCTTGGGTTTGATAATCACTGTATTATTCAGTGTTACCAACAATATGCACAATTTGCTATTGCATTTTGCAAAAAATTACTTTTATTTTTAAAAAAGGGCAAAATATTAAAATGAATCTTAACAAAGGCAAGTTTCCTTTGTTGGCTAACCTGATGTCCTGTTTTACACAATTTTCTGATTTTCTAACGTGATCCAGGGATGGAACTTGGAAGGATAGAAAGTACATCACTTATAAAACATCAGCTAAGTCCTGTTCTAATTGCAGTTTTAATATTCTGTATTTGTTGATTAAAGGCAGATTGATAAATGGCAAGGTTATAAGAGGGAACATTCTCAACTTTCTCATTTACAAATGAGCAAAATATAGTACAAAATTGCATAGCATGATAAGAAACAACACCTCATCCATCCATCCATCCATCCATCCATCCATCCATCCATCCATTCATTTTCTTAAATGTATCTGTTAAGATGTTTTCATCTGCAGAAAACATAATATACATAAAAGTGGCTTAAAACGTGGAATTTAGTGCTTTATATAACAACAATTCTGATGGTAGGGAAGTTCCTGGTTGGTTAATTCAGTACCTATAATTTCATCAAGAGCCTATATATTTTATGTCTTCCTGCAATGCCATCCTTAGCCAGTTACCTTTTTTTTTTTTGGTGATCCCTTGCTCTATGACAGCATGTTTTCAAGGTCCTGCCACAGTGCCAGACACTACATCCTCAGACAATCACATCAAGACTCAGAAAAGTGGCATTCCTCCTTGTACATCTTTTTGTCAGGAAAGGAAAACTATCACTGGAAAGTCCCTGGTGGATTTCTCATGCTTGGAAGTAATCACATACCCATTCTTAAATTAATTGTCAGTGGAATGGGGGATGATATTACCATGATTGTCTCAGACTAATTAAAATTCACCTCTCGGGTGTAGAAAGAAACTCTTTCCTTGAATACTTCACAAAAAAAGTGAACAAAATTGGGATCTGCTAGTGATAAAGAATATGATAGTAGCTAGAAGGATTAAACATCAGTGCCAGCCACAAAACAACTTACTGGGCCTCTATTCTAGGTAGCTATCTGCTAGACATAGGGAATACAGGAGGGACACAAAGGGCTCAGGTCACTTTTCATAGAAGATACAGTCTAGTGGGGTGAAGGGTAACAGACCACATCATCAAGGGAGCATAATATCATATTTGGATGAAGAAAGTGAATGAGCAAGCTCCAGGATTGTGTAGGTGTACGTATGGAGTACTTAGGTTTGTCACTTTAAAACAATGACTGCTTTGGGGTGCCTGGGTGGCTTAGTGGTTGAGCATCTGTCTTGGGCTCAGGTAGTGATCCCGGAGTTCTGGGATCGAGTCCCACATCGGGCTCCTCACAGGGAGCCTGCTTCTCCTTCTGCCTGTGTCTCTGCCTCACTCTCTCTCTGTGTCTCTGCCTCTCTCTCTCTCTGTGTCTCTCATGAATAAATAAAATATTTAAAAAATAAAATAAAACAATGACTGCTGTAAGTCCACTGGAAACCACTTTATCTTTTTTTTTAATTTTTATTTATTTATGATAGTCACAGAGAGAGAGAGAGGCAGAGACACAGGCAGAGGGAGAAGCAGGCTCCATGCACTGGGAGCCCGACGTGGGATTTGATCCCGGGTCTCCAGGATCGCGCCCTGGGCCAAAGGCAGGCGCCAAACCACTGTGCCACCCAGGGATCCCTGGAAACCACTTTAAATATACAAAACAACTGTTTAATGAAAACTTGAAAACTGTATTTATAGTTGACCCTTGAGCAACATGGGTTTGAACTGTGTGAGTCCACTTATACACAGATTTTTCCCTTCCTTATGATTTTCTTAATAGCATTTTCTTTTCTCCAGCTTACTTTGTTGTTAGAATACAGTATATAACACATATAACATATAAAATATATGTTAATTGACTTTATATTATCGGTAAGGTATCCAGTCAACAGAGGACTATTAGTAGTTAAGCTTGGAGGGAGTCAAAAGTCATATGCAGGTTCTCAATTCTGTAGGAGCGTGGTGTCCGTAACCCCTCCTGTTGTTCAAGAGTCCACTACTCCTATTTTCTTCCATTGTTCTGCTCTAAAGTTTACATTTACACTTAATAAATATCAAATGTACAAAAATTTAGATTGTATGATAGGCTCAAGAGTGTGGTAGGGATGCCCACATCCTAATCCTTAGAACCTGTAAGGATGATGCCTTACATGGTAAAGTGGACTTTGAGAATGTGATTAAAGATTTTGCAATTGAGAGATTGACCTGAATTATCTGGCTGGACCTAATGTATGGATCTGTATAAGAGGGAGATAGGAGGATCAGTAGATCTATCGGTGACAGAACCAATAGGAAAGTGTTGTGTGAGGAGGAGGCTGCAAACAAAGGGATGTGAGTGGCCCCTAGAAGCTGAGAAAGGCAAGGAAAAAGCTTCCTTCCTAGAGCTGCCAGAAAGGAGTTCAGTCCTGTCAGACTTTGATTGTAGCCCAGTTGAGACCTGTGTCAGACTTCTGACATCCAGACGTATAGGAGAATACATCTGTATTGTTTTGAGTCGCCGAGTTTGTGGTAATTTGTTACAGCAGCCAACAGGAAACTAGTAAAATGTGCTACCATCTTTTGTCTTTATTGCCATATTTTATAAATACCAGCTTCTCTAGGTTTCTCTAGCTGACTATGACATTTGTGATGCATAATGTATGTATAGTTTCTGAGTAGTTGTAATATAGATATTGTATAGATCCCTCTAAGAATTTATTTAAGATTATTTAAATTTTCTTAGAAACTGAAAAGTTGGAAAAAAAGGTTCATAGTTAATTAAGCCTCAGTGATCTTTATTTTAGTATTACATCTCTTTTGCAACAAAATCCCAAAGTTTAATACACTAGAAACTGTTATGGCTAAAGACTAAGTCTTTCTGAAAGAAAAGAGTTAAATGAAGAGGAATAAGTAAAATGCCACTTCTGTTTGCATAGATTAGAATAAAAATAACTTACACAGTGTTGTGTTTAACAATAAACAGTTAACTGCATTCCTTACAGCAACCCTGTGAAGTAGAGGAAGCATTAGTTCAATTTTATATAGGCAAGGATTACATCATACACTGTTTCATTCTTACTTGTATTGAGCACTCAGTATGAGCCAGACATCATGATCGGTGTTGAGGAAATAACCATAATAACACTATTAATGGCAACAATAATGGTGACTTATTTATTTATTTTTTTATTGAGCACTCACTCTGTATGGGTACAGCTCGGGATACTATTCATACATTAACTGATTAATTTATACAACAAACCTAGATGATAGAGCAGAGATAGATCTTGCCCTGAAAGAGAGCACAATTGATCATTAAGAAAGAAGGGGTAGACATATCACCAGATACGTTTTATTGCTATGACAGAATGAAAATCACAATTTGGGAACCCCAGGGAAGATGCAGGTAACTTAGTCTGGGTAGGGATAGAGACAGTTTTCCTAATTAATGATTCTGGAGTGTAATCCTGAAAGCAAAATCTGTCAATACCAATAAAACACAAAAATGTCATGGTTTTAATGCAGCAAAGTCTTCTTTCTTAATTATGTCACAGGACAAGTAGATTAGACATCTTTTCATGGTTCTTCTCCACCAGCAGTGATTCAGGGATTGTGGCTGCTTCCAAATTGCAACTCTACATCTTCGAGTTCTCTCATGTGTCTAGGGGAAGGAGATGGAGAATGAGAGGAGATGTAAGTACTCTGACACTTAACTGCCTTGACTTATAAATGATCTATCTCACCTCCACTCCAGATTATCGATCAGAACTAGTCATATATCCCAACTCAAGTGCAAGAGCAAAGGAGGATGGTGACCATATGGTGAACATTACTCTCTGCCACAGTTAAAGGATTGAAAAAGAAAGGGTCTGCAAAAGTACAGAGGTGAGAAACATCATCATCTGGGCCAGGTGGATTTTGGTTTTCTTGAAGATGATGTGAAAACGCGGAGGTGATAAGAACATAAAGGAATAGTTATGACCCAGATCGATGAAGGTCTCATAGATGTTAAGACTCTTGGGTTTTATTGTATAGGAAAGACAGAGTCCTTAAATTTTTTTTAAGTTGATTTGACCTCTGGGGAGCAGAGTTCTGAAAGCAGAGATACCTGTTTTGAGGTTATCAAATTAGGAGTCTGTGAAGATACTCATCAAAACCTGGGCAATATCACAGGGATGAAAGAAAAAGGTGTTTTTGAAATATGTTAGAAGCAAAATTGGTGAGAATATACAAACTGATTAAACATGGGACACTGGGAAGAAATGAAGAGATTTCCCAGATTTCTACTGTGGGTAACTGGTACTATCCGTTTAGACAGAGATTGTTAAGGGAAAACTATTTGAAGAGGGGTTAAATGAAGTTTATTTTGAACGTTTAAAGGCTGAGTTGTCAGTGGGAAATCCAGGAGAAGTCAACTAGCAGGACTTTGGATAAAGGTCCAAAGCCAGGTCCAAGCTTGAGATGAGGGTGAGGGAATCATAAAAGTCTGGATGAAAGATGAAACCACAAGACTAGGTGTCTTGCCAGCTGTGAAAATGAGGTGAGCAGTGGGCTCAGAACTCAACCATGGGGAACACCAACATGTGAAAGGTAGGAAGAAGAAAAGACCCCATAAAGATGAAAGAGAAAATACTGCCAAGTGTATAATGAGAATAAGCAGCTCAGGGAAGACAGAGTTTCAAGGAGAGAGTGATCAACCACTGTAAGTGGTATAAAGAAATCCAGCGGATAAGGACTGAATTTTTTTATTGCATTTGGTGATTAGAAGTGTCCAGTAATAGCCTTACCAGCAAAGCTATTGGTAAGAAAGAAAGATTTCAATAGACTGGGAATTGCTGCAAAGTGGCTAAAGTTGAAACAGAGTAACCACGTCTCCCTGAGAAGTTTAGGGACTTTCTAATACCACAAAGCCAGAGTCTGGCTCAAGGTGGGCAGAACTGAAGCCTGAGGCTGGGTCAGGAAGGCGCTTCATGGCAGGATGGGAACCAGGTCAGTTCTCAGGATTCCAGATAGTCACATTCAAGAAAGCACCTCCAAAACAAGTGCAGACTTTCACGACCTTTTCTAATTTTCATGATCATCTGGATGAGTTGCTGAGAGAAATTTTCCAAGCACCTATTCACACACACACACACACACACACACACACACAATGTTCAAAGAGATAGACCATTAGGTTGATTTACTTTAAAGCGAGCTAAGCAGAGCACAACAAACTAGTAACAAATGATACCCCACTAAATCCCAGTGCATTTTAGACTTTCAGGGAGTACTTAATGGGACCAAGCAGTCTGAGTAAAGTAAAATTGAATGGATGTATTTTTAAACAGTACCCCACATCAACATAATTCCATCGAGTGATCTTTTCTAATAAGCAAGGCACTTAGCTCATATTTAAGCCATGGTTAAGGAAACAAAACTCCTAGAGATATAAAGTTCCCAACGCTTCTTGGGGGTCACGGAATTCTTCTCATGATAGTGGTCCTAAATAAAGAAAAGATCCTGGTTCTCATAGTATGTTCTGGGAACATAAAAAAGCTCTATGGCTCTAGCTTCATGGGGAGTGGAGGGAGATAAAGCTGACCACGAAGGCCGGAACCAGATAATGAAGGGCTTTATATATCATGCTAAGGAGTCTGGACTTTATCTTACGGGTTAGCAGAGAGCTATTAAAGACTTTTAAGTAAGGGATTATCATGATCAGATTTCTATTTTCTGGCAGCTACAGTGTGGAAGAGATCTGAAGGAGGACAAAGGCTGGAGACAAAGAGACCAGTTCGTAAGTCCTGTTTATTCTCGTTCTTTCCCTCTGCCTTGAAATGCCTACATAACAAGACTCCAGACCTTTCTTACCAGGAGCTGCCTCACTGGTCTGGGTTTTTACTTTCTAACACAGTGACCATGTGTGTTTGTGTGTGCTCATGTACATATGTGCATGCACACATACACACGCACGCACGCACACACACACACATAGAACATGGTTTTTATTCTGATCCTTCCTAAGCAGAGCAAAGACTTCCTGTGCATCCATGCCATCCACAAGTCATGTTCAGTAACAACAGGATATAGTATTGTAGGAATAAAAGATCCCTCATCTGCTGGGAAGACATGGAAAGTCCATGGGGTTTGGGCAAGGGATGGAGATAGAGTCATGTGAATGTACAGAAAATTATAGTCCAGTTGCTAGAAAAATTTAATGTAAAATATTCTATTTTCCATATCTTTACAAGGTATTTCTCATGTAATGCATTGAAAGGTATACAGCATTCTAAAGGCCGGTGAGAGAAAGGAATTGAAGTAGAAGGGGAATTAAAAAGCATATACACTCAAGTATATACTTGTACAACCATATCTTAACCTTATACAAGAAGGCTGGAGTGAAGAATCTTGTACCCTGATTGCTACACATTCATTACAGAAGAGGTGGTTAAGGAAAATGGAAGCTCACTTCCCCCAGAAACATGTAGATACATGTAGATGCGATAAAATATTTGCAAATGATGATTCCAAAGCAAACCAGCTGAAAGGGAGGAGTAATAGAAATTGCCTATGTATCTGGTTCGAATAGTGCAGGTTTAATAACTGCAGGAGAACAACTCAATTACTGATAGTCCTTGCCCATAGCTGTGTCTCGGAAGGTGAGGTATAATGTAGCCTAAGTGAATCACAAAAAGATTTTATACTTAAAGGGAACAAAACTAATACATGCATGGTCTTTAATGTCGGAAGTATTGTCTTTGGAATATATATATTTTTTTGTAGCCCCTGGGAAACAAAGTAATATCTGTGACTCTTTGTCTTCCTCATATTAGAGTATAGGAGAGAAGGGTGGATGATCTCATCTAAACAGTGAAGTGGAAAGAGGGAGGACCACTTTATGTGTTTTTGAATCACTAAGAGACTGTTGAATATTGCAGACTTGAAATGTGACTTAATCACCATGATGCAACTCTTATTCGAGAGGGAAACTATTGCATATGCATTTATCTCTGAGATGAACGAGGCTACTAAAACAATCGGTATCAATAGCTTTGTCTGGCCTGGGAGGACCTCAGGGTCCATATCCTACCCCAGTGAAATCTGGGAGGTAGTGAGTAGTTGGCCGTATAGAGGAAGCATGAAATCACAACAGAGAACATTCAACGCTGGAGCTGCTGGTGGGCATCGAGGTGGGCAGGCTGATGGAGACAAGATAGCGAGAGTAAGAGATTATGTGTCACGCTAGGATTTAAAGGTACCTCTTTCTCTGAAAGCTGGATCCGCTTCGGTTCATGGTGTCAGAGTCTGATAACTCTCCTGTTCACATAAGGTAGAGCACTAATCCTAATAGGGGTGGCTTCCAAATAGTTTATAAACTTAGTGCTGCTTCTACTCTCTAACCTCAATAGCTGAGAGGTGATGGGCTTAAGCTGCTGGCTTTCAGAGTGCCAGACCTTTGGGCCTGAGACATTTCTTCCTTCCTTTCCTTGTAAGGCCAAGACACTTAGTCTTCCAAGTGTCTGCACTAATTAAATGCAGTCCTCGTATGCCAGAAATGTTTTGAATGTAAAAGATTAACGAGAGAGAAAACTTTTGTGAAAGAAAGGAATCGAGACAGGAGAGGCCTTTCCTTGTTGGCATGGGTTTAAGGGAGAGGTAATCTTGAGGTCTTAGGAACATGAGCAGTGCTGCCCTTTTTTTTTTTTTTTTTTTTTTTTTTGTAAGAGACACTTGGCTCCGATGGGAAAGAATGAGCAAAATATTTCAGAGCCTGTGGCAGCAGCCACCCAGGAAGGCTCACTTGTGATCCTGGGTGACAGATGAGCTGTAAGTGGACTGTCTGAGTAAATGAGGGCAAGATCAAGCCGCTCTCTATCTGCCCCTTCTGGCCATGTTACCCCTTATTTCATTTTAGAGCTCACCATAACGGGAACCCACTGACCATTTTGACCTCTCCTTCCAGATTTGGCATTTAGAGGAATAAATCAGAATTAGCACTGCCATTAAGCTCCAGACGTGGTGCCTTTAAGACAAAAGGGAGAGCGTTACTGGCAGTTTTAGCACTCGGGACAATATTGCACTGCTAACTTGGAACAGAAAGAATTAATCAGTAGGAGAAACTTGGTGTTCCTGTGGGCAACACTGGTCTCTGCAAATATTTTGACTATTACTTGTTCAATCAGCTGGGCGGTGGGAGGTGAGGAAGGAGACCAAGATTTGTGTTTTGGTAACTTGCCAGCTCTTCAATGTCAGCTAACCTTTGGAGAAGCAGAAGGATTTTTTTTTTTTTTTTCTAAAAACATTTAGCAGTGGTCAGACTGATGAACATATTTAGAGACACTGAAATGATGTAATAATGGCAACAATGTTATTTTTACAGCATTAGGAGGAAAGGAGGACCACTACCAGCTGCCAAGCTCATTGGTCACATTGATCCCTAATAAATCCTGGGTGAGCCTGCCCAATATTAGTCATAGGAGTTAATCCCCGGAATCTGTTAGGACTTAAGACACATTACTTTTAGTTGGGAGGGCAAGAGAAAATATTCTGGCATGTGGTAAGAGGAAGAGTAATTTAGTACACTTTCTTAATGTTTTGAAAAGCTGTGCTGAGGCAACTTTTTTTTTTTTTTTTTTTTTTTTTGTGGGGCCGGTTGAGTATCTCATATTCTCAAGAGAAAATGGCTATCTCTCATCAGAGAAAAACCAGGGAAGTGATCCCAAAGGAAGAGAAACTTTTTAAAGTTCAGATTTTTATGGAAAATTATTTTTAAAACTACACATGACATCCTTTCCACATGCACTGAATTCCTATTTGCTGACGCTTGACAAAGGCCCAATACTTCCACTGAGGGCACCTTTCTTTTCAATAGATTTTTAGCAGTTGGCCCCCACACCTCCAGTGGCGGCAGATACTATTAATATCACTGTTCTACAGATGAGAAAATGCCACTTACTATGATCAGACACAGTTAATTGTGAAACAGAGATGGTGTTTCAGGCTGGTTAGACCCCAGAGCCCAAGATCCTGAACAGGCGCCTACACGGTGGAGAACTGCTCCTCTTTGGAGGTGCTGGTGACTGACGTGGTGGTCAGGGGCACAGGGGCTGAGGTGGAACAGATGTGGGCTCTTCACTTACCAGCTGCATGAATAGGCTCTGAGCCTCCTCTGTGGAATGGAGGTCAGCACGTTCCCTCATAAAGTTTTTCTCAAGATTAAATTATATAACAGAGAAGCAATGTCCAATACACCATATGTGCTTGGTGAGGAATAATTGTTTTTTAAATGACAGTTATTGGAATATACTTACTAATTTTACTTATTCTTTGACCAGTGATGCCCAAACTTGGGCCCTACTCTAGACTAATTAGGTTATTATTTCTGACTGATGGTTCATCTTAGAATACGAACTCTCATCCATCCATCCCTTGTGATTCTTAGGATCAGACTAGTTTGGGACACAATCCTTTCGGGCTTTTGGTTCCTTTTTCCACCCCAAACTAGCCAATTACTTAAACAATTTGTTAAGGGCAACCCCATGCCTCTGCACTTTCTAGATCAGCCCTGCAAAACAAACTATTCTTTAAAAAAAAAAAAAATTATTTATTTATTCATGAGAAACAGAGAGAGAGAGAGAGAGAGAGGGAGGCAGAGACACAAGCAGGCTCCATGCAAGGAGCCCGATGCAGGACTAGAGCCCTACTCGGAGCTCGATCCCGGGTCTCCAGAATCAGGCCCTGGGCTGAAGGCAGCGCTAAACCATTGAGCCACCCAGGCTGCCCTATTCTTTATTTTCTCCTTATCTGTAAAGTTTAGTGATGCTCTACCAGTACGTCAGATAAGCTTCAGCTCTGGTTCTCTCTGGCACCGAATTATAATTGGTTCAAAGCACACATCTAGGGGAAAGATTGTCTGAGTCCTTCACAATGAAATTGCTTTCCTTAAACAGGTGATGTGCTGAGACCCAGAACGTATAGCCTCTGCAGAGGCTCCCCAATCATCTGTCAATCATTTAAAAGTCAGTTCCAAATTTGCCTATTCCAGAAATTGGCACTAATTGCACTTGATTTCAACTACTTACACATTACTCTCAGAATTCCAATTGTGAGTCTATAAAAATAATTGGCTCTTGATCACCTGGCAAAGGGTCTTACTAATGACAGTTTAGTATTGTTCTTTAACTATACTGTGTAGTCCTCGAAGTCCGGGACTCTACCTGCCACGTATTAAGTGTGAATGAAGGATATAAGAAAAATAGAATTTATGCTCCCTGCCCACAAGGAGCATGTGATCCAGCTGAGAAGATATGCAGCTCTGCAACTATTAAGCAACATTTTCCAACCAGATGTAAATTATAGTGTCCTGAACTCAACAAGTGAAACAAATATTATGTTCAGGATTGTCATCAGCTCTTTAAGGAGACTCACACCTGAGTTTCATTTTTCTCTTTTGGAGGGCAAAGCATATCATCACAAATGTTTGCAGGAAAGGAAAACGATATTGTCTTTTAAACACTATCTCTGCCTAGAACTTGTTCCAAAAGTGTGTTGTTTCCTAATACCTGAACATATTATGCTTTAGTCTAGTGTTTTTCAACTACTGTGGCTTGTGGTTTATTACTAGGGCAAGAAATTTATTTGGAGGCCATAATCATCATTTTTAAAATATGAAGTAGAATAGAAAATGTCAGAGACAGTAGACTTAATAAAAAAAAGTCTATGAAAATTGTGATTTTTCTGCACATGTGCCAAGTCACAATGTAAAATGTCTTTCCCACCATGACCTGTAGTGGAAAAGAGGAATAATGCATCTGGTCAGCATCAAGGAAACTAAACAGGAAGTCCTAGTAAGACTACAGAAGATCTTGATGCTTGCAACGCATTTTTCCACTGAAGAGAATTACCTCATGTTGGAGTAATATTTTCTTCGCTAAGTTCAAAATCCTGGAGAACAAAATTATCAGTCACATTACTGCCAAATTCATACTGAAGACCTAGCTTACGTGAGTGGCCACAGGGGGCTTCCTAATATTTCACGCAAGAAGTGAATATTAACACAAGAAGTGTTAGAGGTTCATGCTACTTAGTTTCATGCAGAGCTAGAAAGGTCTAGCTACCTAGAGGTCTACAGGTCTCATCATGGTCAGCACTGCTCCAATAAGCTCTGGCAAGCTCACCTCATGACAGACTCTGGAGGAGAAGATCTGAAAGAGAAAGAACGCAGAAGTGTTCCTTCTGGCAAACTCACCAGTGAGGTACATCTCACTGCCTCGCCAAAGAGGCAGAACGAAACAGAAGTCCAGATGAGTGGTCTAGACAAGGGAGACTGAGAAGGAATAGCGGTAGAGGATGCTATTCTCCTGGAAGAACCCTCAGGAAACATGAAGCCATGGAAGTACAAAGGTTCTATTTTTTTTTTTTTTTTTTTTTAGTACAAAGGTTCTTGATTCCCCTATGCACACTCCTCATTCTCGGAGAGTAGCATTTGAGATATCACTGCCTTGCCCAACTCACCTGCCATATCTTCAAGAGTCTTATGGTCAACCTGAGTGAGGCAGGTCCACTGGGGTAAATAAAAATAGCTTATTGGGGAGCTCTATCCTCACCTTTAGAAACTATCTTACCTCATATGAACTACTCTTTCTTTGTGTGCCCTTCTAGAACCTCTTTGGGCAATTACCTTTTGTGTGTAGAAGACTCTGAATGGAGTCACCATATTGATTAAGTTAACTCCAAGGTCCTGCCTATAAAAATTTACTTCTTGAACCATTTCCTATCTCTAGCGATGCCCAGCCATATTACTTAATTAGCTCACCTGAGACTGTACAGGTAAATACAAATATATTTCAAAATAACAGAACACTGTTATATAAAAATGTCTCAAATGTTTTTTTTTTTTAAGATTTTATTTGTTCATGAGAGACACAGAGAGGCAAGGATATAGGCAGAAAGAGAAGCAGGTTCCCTGTGGGGAGCTTGATGTGGAACTCAAACCCAGGAACCCAGGATCACCACTTGAGCCAAAGGCAGATGCTCAACCCCTGAGCCACCCAGTCGCCCCAAAATGTCTCACATTTTAACATAGTGCCCTTATTGATTCCCAGAAGGAATTATCAAAAATTAAACTTCAGGTCTTTTCTAAATAAATCAAGAATTAACAAAATTTAAGTGAATCAAAGGAAAATACGATTCGCCTTCTCAAGTTCAAGAGAGATTTATTAAATTCCAAAAAGTATCCCTATCACCAAATTTTCATGGTCAAGTCATTCATAGCCAAAGGCAGCTCACTCTGATATCTGAGTAGAGTGAGGGTTTCTTAACTGCCTCCATCTTGGGCTGTCTTCCATCTGAATAAAATTCCTTTAAGCCTCAGAATTTGACCTATTTTGACCTCAATATTATGAGTCCGGATAGAAGCCACTCACTCCACATTAGTTCAATTAAAGCGTTATTTATTACATGGAATTAGAAATGTATACAACCATTTGTAGGGCTGCAAGAGATAAGATCAAAAGGCCACTTTCAGGAAATCTAGAAGTGTGACTCACAGGAAAGTCACCACAAGCGAAGTCAGGTAGGTAATTCTCAAAAGAACCCCCAGAAGCCACGGGAAACCACCACTGTGGTTCCCAGCTCCCTGCTTTTCAACAGCTTCTCTTCCACCATCCACTTCACATTAATGCCTCTCATTGTCCAAAGGGAAGGGTCTAAAGACCACCCCCGTACTAGTCCTACATCTCAGGAAGTTCAAAACACAAGCAAAAACCATCTAGGCCTTTGAAGCTGTTATGCAAGCAAAACATTTTTCCTAGATACCTGTACTTGATAGAAATCTAGACCCTGTGACAGCTACCAGAAGAAACTCGATAGCATTCCACGGTTTAGTTGCCAATAAGTCCAGTACAAATATATGGAATTTATGGCTTGTGAACATGAAGTCAATTTCGAGAGCTCTCCCATTCTGAGTTTCATGCACACATTTATCATCCTGGAGAATAAATGCACTTAGGATATCACTCCTTTGCTGCAAAATTTAGAAATTTTCTGTCTTCTTTGGGCCACCTTTCTTTCCTATCATACTTGAATTCCCATTTTGTATCATCTTTTGGCCTCTCTGCATTCAGTAACCCCGGGCTGAGCGCATCATGTCTTGTCCTAATCGCATAGCCTCCTTTCTAGTTTGAGACATGCTTTTTATTTTATTCTTATTTTTATTATTTTATTATTTTTATTCTTATTTTTAAAAAAAGATTTTATTTATTTATTCATGAGAGACAAAGAGAGAGAGAGGCAGAGACATAGGCAGAGGGAAGAGCAGGCTTCCCGATGGGGGACTTGATCCTGGGACTCCAGGATGACATCCTATTTTTTTTTTTTGTATATTTTCTATTGGAGTTCAATTTGCTAACATATAGTATAACACCCAGTGCTCCCAGGATGACATCCTGCCAAAGGCAGACGCTCAACCACTGAGCCACCCAGGTGTCCCTAAGACATGCTTTTTTAGAGCAGTTTTGGTTTACAACAAAATTGAGAGGAAGGTATAGAGATTTCCCACATACTACCCCTCCTCACCTGGGCATAGCCTCCCCATTATTAACATCACTCTCCAGAATGGTACCTTTTTTTCCCTGAGGATGAATCGACATCAACACATCACAATCATCAAAAATCTGTTGTTCCCCTGAGGATTTGCTCCTGGTGTTGTACATTCTATGAGTTAGGATAAAAGAATCGCGATATATACACTTTCCATCATTACAGTATCACAGAAAGTGTTTTCCCTGCCCTGTCCATCCTGTTTTATGATTTGCTATTATTACTCCTACTGATACCAAAAAGAAGCCCTATGAATCTGCCTCCTAGATTTTATTTGTTTTGTGTCATCCGGACAATCACCTCCAGCAGATGGCTGGAGTTTTGAGAGGCTATGTCCCCTCAACTCCTAGGCAGGCCCAATACTTTTGCCACGTGTCCTTCCTTGTGGCCTAGATTTTCCTCAGGTCTTTATCTCATCAGGTCTTGAATAACTCAGAAACTTTAATGTCAACAATAATATTTCCTTCTGCCTTAACTTTTTTGGAGCACCAGGGCATGTCTCTTGTGTTCTCTTTATCCTCGAATTCATTCCAGGGGGACTGTGTTTTGTTTTTGCAATTAAGTTAAACTTGTCCCTTTCTTTTTCTACCACCTGAAAAGCTCACTCTCTTTGCTCGATCTGCCACTTTTCTTCTCAGACATTTATTTTTCTAACATACTCCTGTGGATTGAGCCTTGCTCACAACCACCAGCATGCCTGTCCCATAGGAAGCATGAATTTAATCAACTGCAAGTCTGCCAAAAGTATATACTTTTCAAACAAATGTGTCTACTTCCTCCACTCCATCCCCACATTGAATGATCCCACCCAGGATGCATTCTCTCATTAGATGACCTCTAACCTGGCACTGAACTTGAATACAAAGTAGAGTAAATCATAGGGCTTGAGTCCAGATCCTGGGACTAAACCACATGAGTTTGAAGTTTAGTTACTTTACATACTATACATATATTTTTTTGGGTAAAACATTTAAATTACTGTACCTCAGTTTCTTTAGATGTAAAATCTGATTATTAACATTCCTCCATGGTGAGGTTATTATAAATATCAAATAAACTGAGGTGTAAAATCCTGAGATTCGTTCATGATACATAGCAATAGGTATTAAGTGTTACCTTCCCTGTGCTTTCTTATTTATGTCCTTCCCAGGCATTCTACCTCAGAAGGCAGAGGAGAGCACCTACAATCACTGGAGCCCCTCCAGATATGCCAACCAATGCCTTAAACGTGACACTCTGGTCTTCTGTTATATACCTATCCAGCTAGATAACAGCTGACTCAAGCTCTAAGGAACGAAATATTTGCAGCCTTCAGGATATGCCTCTCCCTGATATTCTGGACCCAGGCTCCTTCTGGGAGAATCATTCAAGTGAACTTCTGGAGATATTGCCACACTTCCTCTGATAGTTTTCTCTGAACCCCAACCACCATTTCTGATCAAGTAACAACTAAAATACTCTTCCCTAGGGCCCCTGGGTGGCTCAGTTGGTTGAGCGTCTGCCTTCGGCTCAGGTCATGGTCCCAGGGTCCTGGGATTGAGCCCCACATCAAGCTCCCTGATCCGTGGAGAGCCTGCTTCTCCCTGTCCTTCGCTCAACTCATGTGCTCTCTCGCTCTCATTTTCTCTCTCTCTCAAATAAATAAATAAATAAATAAATAAATAAATAAATAACATTTTAAAAAAAATGCTCTTCCCTAATCTCATGTGTAAGGAGAACTAAACCCAGGTGCTTCACCTTGCCCCTTCCTATTTGCCCAGACTGACTTCTAAGGTCCTGTTCATATTGGGCTACCCTCTCCTATAAGACCTTGACATTGTCCTTAAGAAAATCCCTCTCTCCCCCTTACTTAAACTTCCTTCATTTCTCTTTCATTTGCCCACTGATCGTTCTGATCATTTTTTTTCTAAGATTTTATTTATTTATTCATGAGAGACACAGAGAGAGGCAGAGGGAGAAGCAGGCTCCATGCAGGGAGCCCGATGTGGGACTCATTCCCGGGTCTCCAGGATTATGCCCTGGGCCGAAGGTGGCGCTAAACCGCTGAGCTACCCAGGCTGCCCATAGTCTGATCATTTTTAAAGTGATCCCATTACTCCTTGTTACCCAAACAAACTTGGTTCCTGAGGACAGAACATTCCTGGCACAGACCTTTTTAATCTACCTTCTTAGCTTTGGGTTTGAGAACAATTCATTAGGTGGCTTCTCCACCCTGAGCAAAGATAGTCCGTTCTTTATTTAACAAGGGCTCCTCTGCTGGGGGGCTGCCCACTGATGGAATCACTAACCCTCTGAGTCTGGATCCAGTACCCTGAGGGCAATGGGTGTGGTGCAGCTCTTTGGAGGCGAACCACGTGAAGACATATTTTGAGCCTTCCATGCTTTCATCACCTGACACTAAATGAAGACTGGGGAGAAAGATTGACTCAGATTCCTACCTGTGCCTGCTATGAAGCTCTGTTGCTCACATGGAACCTAACTGCCCTGAAATGTAACATCCTAGCTTAAAGACCTTGATGGAAAAAAGAAAAACTGTGATGAAGTTAAAATCCTTTCCACACAAGCAGCACCTAGAGAGCCTGCACAGGGATATCTGACAAAAGGGCTCTCTTTTTCCAAGCCCTGCTAATCCTTTTCTGGCCTCACCTACAATATTAGGCCCAGTGTGATTCATGGGCAGCGACAGTGACATGCACCTTCAAGCCTGGACAGCCAGCTTACTGGGGTCTGTCCCAGCTAATAACTGGCTGCATCACTGGAAAAAAAACAGCCACATATCTACTGCCTCAGTATACCAAGGCACAACGTTGCAAGACCTAAATCTATTAAGTGCAAATAATTAAGTCTCCCAGCTGTCCCATCAGAAGCAAAGATTAACACATGCTATTCTGGTCCCTAAATATCAGCTCCTGTGTCCATCTCTCAGAGTTAATGGACTGTGTATCGCCCCTTTCTTCTCTTGGGACTCTCAGTAAATAACATTCGGTCGCCATTGAACACAGATGAAGATCAAAATATTACCTTCTTACTGATGAAACCCAAGCTGAAGGATATGGCTTATGTGTGCATTTTCCTAATTCTTCACTCTCTATACTTAGTCACGTGGTCACGGTGAGCTGGGCCACCACAGGACACCCCTGCAAAAGCCTCCTGACCTAAGAAGCTTAGCACGTACAGAGAACAGAGCAGAACCCAGACTTTCCATGGGCAGGCAGCTTCAAAGAGAGAAGCTGGAATTACCTTGTAGTCTTCCAACTTGCCAGTCAGAGAAATCCCATGAGAAGGCACAAGTCAGCCCTAAAGCGGGAAGGGCCAAAGGTATGAGTCTGTAAGAAGTTCCCTCGTGGGAACATGAGGCCATATTAACACTTTAGATTTGGCTTTTAAAGACTTGCCTTAATATTACAGAACTAAGAAGCTAGGTAGAGAATTGTTCACCAAATCCCAAGAACTTTCCCGATATTCTGGCCCAGTAATTAAATGTAAATAATGTGGCTAAAGGCAGGTTACCTGTTTGTTGAGCACTGCAATGTCTGTAGTATGGCAAATAAGTCACATGGACCATCTAGAGCTAATGCTGGTTTTTATTCCTGCCCATCTGTAAGACTTCTCTTACTTTATAAACGATAGTGTTTTCAATTTAAGTTAGAAAATAGACCCATGGGATTTTTAACAATAGCTTTCCTGCATATTTTAGTAAGAATGCAATTCGTATGTAACATTTTTGAGATTCTTCTCAAAAGGAGTACAATATTGTACAGAAGCACAATATTGTTTCCTGTAAGTTTAGAGCTTTATACAGTGGCTTTTGTTCTAATGAACTATATTTATTTCTAGAGGTAGACGAATAGGTACATGCAGTTTATAAATCGTGATTTTGGAGTGGCCCTTGTGCCTGTGAAGTTTTGACTGTCTTGGCAGGAGACTGAACTTGACTAAGTTGATGGGATTCACTTTTTCTTTATTGTTAGCACACAAATGGAAGCTCAGCTTTCTTGAAATAAGTTAGAGGCATCGATAATCCCAACTACCTAACTCAATTACTATTTTCATGTTTGTATTTTCCCTTCTAGACTCTCCCTCTATTATGTTCTTTCTCAAGAAAATAAATTAGTCTGATGTACCTTTTCTCTAAGAGTATTCATTTCGCAGCTGAAACCATTATAATAATCTGTATTTGAGTTATACACAAGCTGATTTGAAGATATTCTCTACCACATATGGCTGGTAGGATCAGATATGACTGGTGTGTTTCTTTTTCAATAAACTTCTCTTCATTCAGGCTGTCTCGTGAATTATTCGGGCTCCTTAGGGACCTCAAGTGCTAGTTGTGATTAATGTCCAGTTGAAGCCCTTCTCACACCATCTCTTTCATCTTCATGGGAGAGTACGTGAAAAGGTACATCAACATCCCTACCACGTAGGAGTCACTCCCCCAAGTACCATCATCTGGCACTGAGCCTTGCAATGAATGAACTTAGGTCAAAATATTGTGTTTAATTTCATTTGTGCCATCCGATTAGTCTTTAATACGTAAAACTAACTCTAAGTTGAGGATTTCCTTTAAGTGAAATATTGAGTAGGTAAAAGTGGATCTAAAGTCTCAATCACCTATGTGTGCCCAGACCAGATTGCTTTTTCCTGGGGACTTTACTATAAAACAAGTCACAAACAAGGTGATTTTGTTAAAAGGATGGGGGTCTGTTCAAAGGCACATACAAGTTCAAAACGAAAGTATCTAAAAGATACCTTCTGGGCTCCCCGTTGTTACCAAGGTAATCTCAGGCAAATCACAAAATAGTGAGGGGTGAAAGGAAAGGGGGAGCAGAGGAGAATGAGAGAGAAAGAAAGAATGACAGCTTGCTACTTTTAGGTTAGCAGGCTAGCGGTGCTCCTCTCTCAAGAGCCCAGAAAGCTCTCTCTTCCTTAGGTAAGACAGTTGGCAAAATAGCTCCTGTGTAAATCCTACCCTCACGCCCTGACCGGTCCCGCATTAGTCTTACCATCCTGTGTAGTGGTTGACGGATGCCGCTGTGCTGTTCTATCTGACCCACTGTTGGAATAAATTATCATCACGGTCCTGTTAGCAGGCCCGGGACAAGATAGTGCTATGACAGGTGTAATACAGGAATAATGTAGGCCCAGGTGTAAATAATTAAAGTTGTAATTCAAGCACAGCTTACCAGTGACATCATTTATCAATGTCACTAGAATCCTTCAATGAAATTACAGCTTTATATGTAGAATTTAGATGTACACCGTTTGTTGCACTACATGAAGAATGTTCCCATTAAACGTAGGTGCCGGATATACTAACATCAAGGGACAGGACTCGATTCGAGTAACTGAGCTCCAGTTCTCTTTACTTCTTCCACCAAAGTGAGCCCATATATTGCTTACTTCTAGACTCAATGAATATGACCTTAGTTTAAAAATGATTGTCCCCTTTTCGGAGGGCAGGGCAGAGAACAAAAAGTGAGAGTAAAAAGGTGAAGAGGCCAAGTGGTGGGCACGGATGAGTTAGTGGGTTGAAAAATAAAAGCTGATGTCAGGTTGCTACTGTGTATTGGAAGTTACCTTTACTTGCATTCATATTTTTGTCAAGACTTACATCTTACTGGATTGGGGAAAATGTCAAAGGAGATAGTGGCTTTCTGTTAACAAATATTGTAAAGTGAGTAAATTATAAGAATGTATGATATATTATGCCAGAACATGGCTATTTCAAAATAGCCTTGGTATCACACACAATCAGAACAAAAGAGAGAGAGAGAGAGAGAAATAGCAAGTTGGAAAACAAATTCTTCTAAATAGAGTTGAAGGGTCAGGTCTAGGCTTGTCAGTTTTTACTAAGCTTTATAAATACTAGATGCTTAGCCCCCATAGACTGTTTCAGCAGAAACTGATCTTGAAAAGGTGCAAAAGTCATCCACACTCTTTCAATCTCTATCCCTCTCTATTTATTCTTCTGCCTCTTGATGTCCCCAAAAAAGAGTATCTTGGGCATACCTCATGCAGAGAGAATCCATACATGTTTATAGAGATTTAATAAGACAAAATTAAAGTAGTATGATGTATATACGACTGTCTCTAATTTTCTGGAGGACAATTTAGTATCAAAAGCTTTAAAAGTATGCCTATCTTTTGCTTCTCAGAAATTCTACTTCTAGAGATCCATCCCAAAGCGAAGGTGCACACTAATGTTGGTCATTTGCAGTAGTCTTTATAAAAGGAAAAATTGAGAACAATGTAAATGGTTGACAGTAAGAAGGTGGTTGTTTAGGTTATGACAAATCTACCCACCGAACCATTTGTAGCCCTAAATGATTGTGCCATACCTGCACAAAAATATCTAATGTCATGAGAAAATCTTTGTAATGTATGAAGGGATGAAAAGCGGGTTAAAAACAGTTTGTAGAGTATGATCTTACCTTAGTCTGTTTGGGCCACTATGGCAACATGCCATTGACTGGCTGGCCAAAGCAACAAACCCTTGTTTCTCACAGTGCTGGTAGCTGGGAAGTCCAAGAACAAGACACCACCAGATTCAGTGTCTGATGAGGAACGGCTTCCTTGTTCTTGGACAGCTGTCTTCTTGTTGTGCCCTCACACGCCAGAAGGCTCAGAGAGCTCTCTGGGGTGTCTTTTATAAGAGCGCTAATCCAATTCATGAGGACTCCACCCTCGTGACCTAATCACCTCCCAAAGGACCCATCTCCTAATACCAACACACTGGGGATTAGATTTCAACATATGAATGGGGGAGGTGGAACATAAACATTTCAATTCTGCAAAAGAAGCTACATACTCAGTATACAATTTTATATACACAGAAGGACTTCAGAAAAACTGTCCTTAAATTTAGGGATTATGAGTAATTATAGAATCGCAGTAACTTAATGAACAATGTTTTCTATGCCAGGCACGCTTCCAAGTGTTTCACATGCACTATTTAATTTAATAGAATTCTTCAAACAACTAAGAAGATGGGCTTTATTGTCCCACTTAGAAGATGAAATCAAGTACGCAGAAATTCAGAGGCCTGTTCAAGGAAACAGGAGGTGGAGCCTTACCCTCTATGCCAAGAACACACTTTTAATTACTATATTATAACAACATCCCAATTTTTGTTCATTTAGGTTTTATATCTTTGTCCAAAATTTCCAGGGTAAATATGCATTATTTTATGACCCAGAAAACTATCTAATTAGATCTTATTAAAATCGTATTAGATATTGTAAAGGAAAAGAGAAAATCTCCTAAATACCAGAGAATAATATTTCTATTTCAAGAAATAGATGTTCTGAAACCAAATAGCTGAATTGGAGTTTCCTTAAATTTTCTTTTGAGTTTTGGTAAAACCATGTAACTGATGAAATATAACAAATGACACCATTTCTGCTTTACTAATCACTTTTTTATTTTTTTTATAGAGATGATCAACCCACCCAAGAAACATGATGTTTCCATAATATGACTGTGTCTGTGCTTGCCTGCCATCCTTCCCCTTTATTTTCCCTTTCCAAAGAAGCCTATACACCTCATGGAGACCCATAACAACTTGTTCTCCCTATAAACAAGGAGAGAAGAGAGCACAGAAAACACCACCATTGTAAAATTAAGCTTATCATCCTTCTTTCAAAAAGAATTGGTCACAATTTGCTTTGTTGGAGCAATCTGTCCCCTGTTACAGATTTATATTGCTCTGTGGGACTGTGTTAGAAAAACATTATTATTATTAGCAGTAGTAATACTTGGCAGCCAGTCAGCACATTTCATCAAAGACTCCAAGAGCTTAGCCATCAATCAAACTTGCCTTGGTGTGCTCCTGGGAGGAGGTGGTATTATTTCTGTTTGGAACAGAGGTTAAGTGACTTGCCCAAGGCCTTGAAGCTAGTGAGGTTCAGAGTTGGGAATTAAACCCTGGAGACTTGACACCCAGCATCCCACTCTCCTTCCTAGAGCACATTCCCTCTGCCTGTCTGAAAGATGTAGGGATAAAGAAAGCATCTAATAGAAAAATGTCCTGCTCCCCAGCATGTGTTCTTATGCTCAAACTCTTCTGGCATTAAAACAGAAAAGCACAAGTGATTTCCTTCAGAACCTTAGCTGGTACTTCTCAGTTTTGGCACTTGTTCCATTCATTCCTTCATCAAATATTTGCTTAGTGCTACCATGTGTTAGCAACAATTCAATTGTTGTGAGAGATACAGCCATGACCTGCAGGGAGTTTTTAGTCTAGCAGGAAAGAATAATAAAAAGACCACTGGGATACTGAGCAATGTTGCTTACTATTTGCTACTGTGTCATGATCCACGTTTGAAATCTAGATTCTGGGATCCCTGGGTGACGCAGCAGTTTAGCGCCTGCCTTTGGCCCAGGGTGTGATCCTGGAGACCCGGGATCGAATCCCACGTCAGGCTCCCGGTGCATGGAGCCTGCTTCTCCCTCTGCCTATGTCTCTGCCTCTCTCTCTCTCTCTGTGTGCCTATCATAAAAAAAAAAAAAAAAGAAATCTAGATTCTGTTTGTATTATAGATTTTAATTGTGCAACATCTGTATCATAGCAATCTAAAGGACATAAACATATATATGAATATAAACCTCAAATTTGGTACTTTACTTTTAAATAAAGTACAAATAGGTGATAGTCATTCTCTATCATATTTTAGGAGTTACTAAAAAATTTTAGAATTACAACATGATGGCTGACAGGCAAAATAATTTTCTGTCACTCTCCTTTGCTATTATAAAAAATAACTATTACGTTTAAAAATCTGTTATTGGACTTGAGTTCAATACTTTCTCTCAGAAGATGCAGTAGAGTGCAGTATTCCTGGTGGTAGTTGAAAAGTTCTGTGTTTTCATTGGGGGATGGTTTCATGGGTATATACATTTGTCAAAATTCATCAACTTGTGCACTTAAAATGTTCACATGCATTGTATTGGATATGAAATTCATCTCAACGTTTATTGAAAAAATCTGCCGCAAATATAACATTCAGGAAATATAACTTTTTTGAATTAATGACTGAACCTAATTTCTTTTATTTTTATTTTTACATTAAGTTTTAAATTTTAATTCCAGTATAGCTAACATATAATGTTATATTCCTTTCAGGTGTACAATGTAGTGATTCAACACTTACATACAACACCCAGCACTCATCACAACAAGTGCACTCCTTAATTCCCATCACCTATTTTACTCATCCCCCTCAACTTCCCCTCCAGTAACCATCAGTTTGTTCTCTATAGTTAAGAATCTGTTTCTTGGTTTTTTTCTCTCTCTCTTTCTTTGTTCATTAGTTTTTTAAATTCCATATATGAGTGAGTTCATATGGTATTTGTCTTTCTCTGATTTAGCATAATACTCTCTAGCTCATCTATGTTGTTGCAAATGGCAAGAGTTCATTCCTTTTTATGGTTGACTAATATTCCATTGTGTGTGTGTGTATGTATATATATCACGTCTTCTTTGTCCATTCATCTGAATCTAATTTCTAATATTAAAATAACATCATAATGCTTTTTGCCATAAGATGAATTTAGAGTTAATACAAGCAAAGATTGACTCTTTATCTTTTTATACCCTCTTCTGTATGTGGGTTTGAAAGAGAGGAAAAAACTCTCATGATGACATATGGGACTTTTCAGTCTAGTGTGCTTGTCTACACTACAATTTTCACCATCTGTATACTTGTACTTTGTTTTGACATAACAGATAAACCCCAAACTATTTCTATTAACCTTTGTTTTATGCATTCCATTGTTTTACATGACTACATTTTATATGATCCACTAATTGTTTCTTGATTTTTTTTTTTTTTAAGTTTTTACTATGCTCTCTTTTATCACTCTGGAGTAAAATTAATCTTTAGTCAATTTAGTGTTTCTTTTTCCTCTGGTGTTATGAACCCTAAATTCTGGGAAGCTTCTTTCCATAATTGCCAAAGCACAGAAAAAGGCAACTGCTGGCATCCAATGAGATGTCCTCATTCCTGCTCTGTTTGCTCTTGTTGCATGCTCCTTTATTTTTGACTATAAGATTTCTCCATCCTCACTCTTCCCCTGGCATGGGAAACTCAGCAGGACTACCTACAGACTTTACAGTGTCCAAGATATTCTTTGGCCACATTGGGATTATTCTACTGTTCCCATGTAATGCTAAACAGATGGTAAACTATGTGAGGCTATTTCGACTCCAGAGGCTTAGGCCTATACCACAAATTAAATCCCTCGAGTAGCTAGATGGGTAAAGAGGTAGCAGAGGTAGGTGGATGGTGGAGACCATGATGATCTGGAGAACAACTTGTCCTGTTGGAAGAGGAGAGTTTTTTTCAGTTCTAGTGAAATATTTCTATGTGCAAATGTGGACTGATGTTCACAGATCTGCTGACTTTTCAAGAAAGTAGATGTAAGGTTTGAATGTGCACCTTGTCAGCAGCAGGCTATATCTAGGATGTAAACAGCCATAATCATTTTCTATTGCTGTTTTAAGAAATTATCACAGACTTGGTGGTGTACAACAGTATGAATATATTATCTCACAATTGAGTAGCTGAGAAGTCTGCCATAGATCTCATTGGGCTAAAATCAATATGTTGACAGGCTATGCTCTTTTTTGAAGATGCTCAGTGATTCTATTTCCTGGCTTTTTCTAGCTTCTTGAGGTTACCCACACACCTTGGCTCATGGCTCCCTTCTTCTGTCTTCAAAGCTAGCAATATCATGCCTCTCTGGCCCCTTCTCTGTTGTCACAGCTCTCAGACTACTGCTCAGAAAAGCTTTCCACATTTAAAGACTCCTATGATAGATTGGACACATGTGGGTAATCCAAGATAATCTCCTTATCTCAAAGCCCTTAACTTTAATCAAAACTAAATTTCCTTTTGCCATGTAGATTAGCATGGACAGATTCCAGGGATTAGGATTGTGGCACTGGGGGGAGGGGTCATTATTCTGCCCACCATAGGTGTCAATTGTGACCTCTGACCTAAACATTCTGTGAAATCTCTCTACTTTGGGGGTTCTTTCTACTCCTTAGAAAAAGGCTATTAGGCTTAAACTATTTAGATTTCCTGGCCTTACCAACCTGCTGTCACTCTTCTGCAAGGGATTTGTGTGGAGTGAGTTTGAAGGCTCCAGCTCCCCAGTCTTGGGACCTAGGAGTGCTCATTGCTTCCTTGCTGACTCTCCCATTCCAGGAGGGGCTTCAGTCTTGGGGAGCAGGGCAAAAGTCTTACTCTGGCTTCCTATGAGGGTTCTAAATCCCTAGTGACTCAAGGCTAGGCTTTTGAAAGCTTGTTTCAAAGAAAGTCACAGTTTGTTTTTGTCTGAAGGCTATGGATGTTACAGAGCAGCAAGGTTTGGCTGCCCTAATGAAAAGATCATCAAGCAACAGAAAATACTAAGGGGACAAATCAGTTAAAATTTTATTATTTGTAGAGAATTTTATTTGCCTCTATTTTCTTTAAGTGTGAGATTTGTACATATATGTTCAATAATAAGTAGACAACACTTAACTATTGAAGATGGATTAAAAAAAACTAGTAAATATGTGCCCTGAAGGTTCTTTGTTTTAATTGTAAAAGGTGTAGTTTATGTTCAATTTTCTGTTCTGCTTGAATAAGATGTTTAATTATCATGAGTCAAAAATAACATATGAAATTTATTTTCCCATAGTTTATGCTATTATGTTAAACTTAAAGTCTCATAGAAAATAATAAATCCATCACCTTAATTCCTTAGAACAGGGTAATTTTAAATAAATTAATATTATTTTCTTATTTCCTTTTAATATTGGAAGCTCTATTTGCAATCTTTCCAATCTCCAATTTGCTGAAAGTCAATATTACTACTAACACTACCTTTAGGATGGTTAGTGATTAGAGAACAAGATTCAATATTTTATTTCAATTGCAGTTACTTATGAGTGTGTGAAAATGCATTCAACCTCATTAATAATTAAAAGAGGCAAATTAGAACAAGGGCATATCATTTTCACTTGTTTGATAAAGAGTTTTCAAAAGATAATAAAATTCCAATTGTCTATTGTGTAAAATAAATGATGAAATTATTTATTTTGCAAGTCATTATGACAATAAATATTATAAAAGTTTCAAAATGTATGTATTGGTTACAGTGTCAGTTAGGTCCCTGAACACCTAACAGCTTAATACCATGGAGATTTATTTCTTGTATGTCTAAGTATTGGGTCAGTGACCATGTGAGTAGAGCACTTCTCCACATAGTCCCGCTAGCACTCAGGCTAACAGAAGGCTCACCAACTTTATTTTTTTTTTTTAAGATTTATTTTATTTATTTGGGGAGGAGGGAGAGGGAGAGAGAGAGAATCTCAAGCAGACTCCCTGCTGGGCATGGAGCCCAATGCAGAGGATGGGATCTGTGACCAGGTTCCAAACTGAAATCAAGAGTCAGATTCTCAACTGAGCCACCTAGGCACCTCTTACCAACTTTAAATACAGGGCCTCCAAAGTTCTCCCAAGGAAGACTGTTGCTCCAAACAAGTGAGAAAAAAAAAACGTCTAGAGAAGTATGCTTAAGAGGTTTGTTTGTATGGGTCACTATTGCTCTGACAATCATGGACTGAAACTCGTTCTCATGTTCATATACAAATGCAGTGTAGACAGGGAAATGTAACCTGGCTGTGTCCAAGATGAAGAGGAGAAGATGGGTTTTGGTAAGCAGGCCAAATTCTCTAGTGATGCATAATACTTGCTCCAGCATTTCTGCATTTATCCTGAGAAACATAAAGTTCAATCTTTGAACTACAAAGTTGCTTATTAAAGCAGTGTTTATAGAGGTGAACCATTGGATACTATTTGAACTCAGCAATCTTGTACTGATTAAAAATACAGAATGATGGGGATCCCTGGGTGGCTCAGTGGTTTAGAGCCTGCCTTTGGCCCAGGGCGTGATCCTGGAGTCAAGTCCCACGTCGGGCTCCCTGCATGGGGCCTGTTTCTCCCTCTGCCGTGTCTCTGCCTCTCTCTCTCTCTCTGTGTGTGTCTCTTGTGAATAAATAAATAACATCTTTAAAAAAATACAGGATGATGTATATATCATCAGAAAGAATGGAATATTGTACAACAACTAGAGCATCAAACAGTGCTACAGATAAATATTGAACTATTCACATAGAAATCTATATGTGATATACCATTAATTTTAACAACCAGATCATGAATAATGAATGTATGGAGTTTGAACTGGTTTTCATAACAACATAGACTTATTGGGTGAATAATATTCACCAAACCTATCATAGCAGTTACCTCTAGATCCTGGGACAATAGATGTTTTTACTTCCTTTGCTTTGCATATTTGTTGCTTCTTCTTCTTTTCATTTCTTCAAAATTCCCTTGTATTTATTTTGTGGCCTTTTAGATGAATTATTAAAGTTGGCCCCACTGTAAAAATATCTAGGTACATCTTGCAATACAAAAGTGATGTCTTTCCATGGGTTATTTTTCACCATTACTTTTATTTGTTCTGCATAGGTTACACAGACAGCTTCACCTAAGAACCACATCCGTAGCTGGTTACCCGTTTGCTCCAAGTCTCTCTGCTTGTGAGCACAACCATGAACTATGCAGACAACATTTGCACATGGCGGGCTACGTCACCACACTTTTCATCTGGCACAGTGACTGAAAGTACTTCCAGACTGTTCTTTTGACTTGAGCTAACTTGTTCATATGATCAAAAACAGAGTGTGTCTTCTGTAAGTAGCCAAAATGATCGGATATCTATTGGATGATGGAAAGCAAGTGCTTCCAGGGGTTTGCAAGCTTTCTTGAGTGTAGAACGTAACTAATTTTACAGTAAATTTCCAATTAAATGTTGGTTGGCTTCTTATTAAAGTGTCCCGGCTTTTAATTTTCACTATCAGTGTGGTCGTTTGTATAGAAGTCTGATTTAGTAAATCAGAGGAGAGTCCCTGTTTAATGTTTTCAATTTCTTTCTTGGAAAAACTGCTTTAGAGCACAAGTATATATTTAAAACTGAAAACATTAGTAATTTAAAAATCAGAAGCCTTGGAGAGCAATAGCTTAAATAGCCATTTTGAGGATCTATTAACATTAAATCATTATCCTATCTTGCAAAGAACAATTCCCTGCTAAGTTATAAAGATTAGCAAATGGGGTTTTGATGGGGTAGTGCCCCATGGTAACTCTCCCTGAAGCTTCATAGGGCCCCCATGTGTACTCAGCTCAAAGGCTCATGACTAAGGGGCTGTATCAGGGCAGAGATCCAGACTCTATTCACTTCACCAGGCTGTGCACCCTTGTGTGAGGCTGTGTCTGTCTAAGCCCTTGAAGGAGAACTATCCATAGTAGCACACAGGCTCTGGTTTTGTTTTTTTTTTTTTTTTTTTCGTCCTGGGTGTCAAGTGTGAAGCTGCAATATACTTTATTAAGCTTTTTTCACAGTTAGAATCAAAAGATTTCTCAGTACAGCATTAAAGGTTAGGATGAACATGAACCACTTATTGACTAGGCCAGGATGTTTGTTCGTTCAATCATTCATTCACTCATCCATCTCTTCATTCAACACATATGTACTGGTTTCTTATTATATGCCAGTCATTATACTAAACTCAAGAGATGCAAAAGTGAACCTAGGGGACCCAACCTTTGAGGAACTTACAATCTCACGGTGGCATCATTTGAAAAATTAGCAGGTAACAGAAGCATGGACAAGCCTGGCTCATGAGAAATTGCTTGCTTCACAATGTCTAGATGACAGAAAAAGTTCCTTGGGGTTAAGAACTTGGCATTATCCTAACTGAGTTCTAAGGTTTTTGGAGCACAGTTGTGAGTAAGAAACCCCTCAGGCTTAAGTAATATCTAAATAATGTCCCTGGTTCCTTTTCAACCCTTTACCCCCAACATCCTCATCTCTGTTTTATTTAGCTTGAAACTCAGCCAGTGAGCTTTCAGGTGAATCTTTAGCTCATCCAGGCACTGAGTAAGCTCTAAAGCTGCTCTGTCAGAATAGATGAAAAGGAGATGTAGTGCAGAGTATCACTTTTGTTCTGATGATATTCCAATATTTGCATTGAGAGAACATAAATATTTTTAATCAGAATTCAGAAATTCCTTGTGCCCAGCCTGAGTTTTATAGGAATACCCAAAGAAACTTGGTAAAAGTATCTTACAGAACCAGTGGAAGAAGATGGATTGATCTTGGCTGGAAAGAGTTGAAAGAAAAACTGTGAGCTAACCTAGGTCATGTATTTCCGGGCATTTTTTTTTTTTTTAGGTATATATGATTCTATAAAATTGAATCTGATGAACTCTTTTTAAAGTGACTTCTAAAGAATAATTCTTTCTTGTGCAAAATAGAAAAGATCCATTTTTTCCCTCCCTTAGACATGAGTGTAACAAGTAAAACAGAATGCCAAAATATTCTAGTTAAAATGTACGATGTCAGAGATTGAGCTTCATGGCTATTATGCTAGAGCAGCATGGTACCGAAGAACAATGGACTGGAATGAAGTCTTCCAGGCACAGTCTGATTTTTTTGAGCACAGCACTTTTCTTAGCACTAATTTCCCTGATTGACAGCAATATCGGCAGTGGGAAGGAGTTTATGGGTATCATTAATGACAAGCAATGGAAGCTTTTAGATATTTTCTTTTTTGTAAGAAACGTTATGCCTTTCAAACTAATATGGTTTGAGGACCTTTACTAAGATGAGATTCAGAGGACTTAAAATGGAAATCTAACATGCACCATTATGCCAGGATGCAGAGGCAGTTTTACAACTTTTCTGAGGCTAGGTGGGTGGCAGTTTATCAACTGGAAACATGACAGAGATGAGGGACCATCGTGGAAATATCTTGCTTTCCCCTTCATTTATGATTGGTTCCTCAGACAAAGATCTCCTTGATGTTGGTGGTGCTGGGTCAGTGTTAAACACTGCACTCAACCTGATTCTTGGCAAATGAGTTACAAACAGACCAAAATGATGTACTTCAATTCCAGGAGATTACATTAATGTTACCATAAATGGAAAATCAAATTGTCATTGCCTTAGGGGAGTAGGGAAGAAAAAAAACTATTTATACCAGACACATCATAAAATTAAGTTACCTCAGAGAAAATATGAATTACTTGAGTCCCAAGAGAAAACCATTAAATATAAGCATATGCAAAGACAGTTTTGACTATATCAGAAATAAAATGAACTCAGGATCTGCTTGGGCCATCACCCAAATGTAGTGTTGCTAATGGTGGAGCAGCCCATTCCTGAGAGACCAAGGACTGCAGAAAATTTGGGGACAAAAGGAAAGAATGAGCGGATGGGAGAGGAGGTTCCAGGAACACCTGCATTAAGCACCATTTCCCTTTGCCTAACTCCAATTCTGATTACATCTGCCATTTGAGAAGACTCAAAGCCCAAGAATTTGATAAGGAAATAGACTAAAAAATTAAACCTGCATGTTAACTGTGTACAGATTTGCTAGCACAGAGAAATAGAATGGGAATATATGTATGTATATATATATATCTCTCTCTCTCCATATATATATTTGGAGAGAGAGAGAGAGAGAGCATCTTTCATAAGTTATCTCAGCTTGTTGAAGAAAAATTGTAGTAGAGAATTGACATCCATGGAAAAGGCCTATTACAGAGGAAAAGCATTGTTGGCATTCTCTGCTTTGTTACTGTAAATGTTTAAACTATTAGTTGCTCTGCTGAAGTGAAGAGGTTATGCTCCAAACATACAAATAGGGTCAGAGGAGAACTCAAATATGGGCTTTCTTTCTTTAGTCTCAGGCAGGTCCTTTAGCCTTTGTCAATTTCAGCTTTCTACGTAGCTCGTTGGAAAACTATCCAACCTCCCTCACCAGAACTGCTAATAGCCTAGGAATACTCATGCCATCTTCAGAGGTCATAGATACTGGGGGACAAAGCGAGTGTCCGTACACTTCCAAGAGTGATCAGGTAATGTTTGAGATGCTAGTCTAAACCCTAGGGGCATTGTCTTATTGGCCCTGGGCATTCTGCACTCTGTATTCTTGTGCACTTGCAGAGGCGAGTTTTGAAATCTCATAGCAGTTTCCTACTGAGTTGTTATCAAATGTTGAAAGTTCTTTCTACATGTAAATATGTTCTGAGACTCAGCCAAGGCAGTTACATTTTATCCATGTTTTCATTCTTTGAGATAAATTTTAAGAACAAACACTATAGTAGGCAGTGTGTTTGATAAGGGACTAGAAGAGAAAATGCATTGCCCAATCTTCAAGGACATAACAATCTAATAGAGGACGCAGATACAGAAATAAACATTACCGTGTAATGTGATCAGAGCTATAAAGGATCACGTGAAGTATTTTCAGAGTACCAAGGATGGGAGTAAGAGACTTGCTCTCAGGAAGTTGAAGGAAGCTGCACAGAGGAAGCTGCATGGACATTGGAACTGGGTTTGAAGAGTGAGGTAGACAGTAGGCATGGGAGCAATGTGAGGGATGCTCTTATATGGGGTTAAAGGAAGAACACAGGCCTGATGAATGAAAAACACGGTGTGTTTACAATCATTAGAGATTTTTAATGTGTGAAATGGAGAGTGATAAAGAAGAGATTGGAAAGGTAAGTTGGTCCTGAGCTTAAATGCGCTTTGAAGGAAATTCTAATGCCAGCTCTCAGCCTTTTAGCTCATTGTGGAATCAATTCAGTGACTCACTTTCCCAAGACTTCACTCTTGCAGTTATATTATTTCCTTTGAAACATATTTATTTTTTTTTTAAAAAGTTCAGATTTCTTCTGAATCATCTATCAACATATATACATGTACGAACATTTACTCTCTAAATAAAAATTCTTTCCTAATGTGAGATTTTCCTGTACTCATCTGTCCTAACTACTCTCTATATCTGTCCATAGTTAAATTTACCTTACAGTATTTCCCCAAATTACTTCTTTTATAAATATTTTAGCCTTTACCTGCTGCAATAGTTAATTTTACATGTCAAATTGACTAGGCCACAGGGTGTGCAGATATGTGGTCAAACATCATTCTGGGTGTGTCCATGAGGTTTCTGAATGAGATTAACATTTAAGTGGATTGACCCGGTAAAGCAGATTGTCCTTCCTAATATTGGTGGGCCTCATCTAGTCAGTTGAAGGCCTGAAAAGAACAAAAAGGCTGACCCTCCTGTAAATAAGAAAAATTCCTCCACCTGACTGCCTTTGAACACAGTCATCAGATTTTTCCTGCCTTCACTTTCTAAGAAACATCAGTTCTTCCTGGGTCTCAAGCCTTCTATTAGACTAAAACTACACCCTGGGGTCTCCCACGTGTCCAGCTTGCCAACTCACCCTAAATAAATATCTTGAGACTTGACAGCTCTCGTAATTGTGTGAGTCAGTGTCTATTGGTTCTGTTTCTCTACAACCCTAATATGCAAGCTAAAACTCTGAGTCTCTGTTTCTTCATTTTTATAATGGAGATAACAATTATCTACCATTGGGTTTGTTATAAGAAAATACTATTAAAATGTCTACATGTTTAATATATGTATTTATAGTGCTATGAATCTGTTGAAAATAGTTGCAAGCTTTTTTTTTTTTTTTTGTATTTTCTGCCTATATTACTGTTTGGGCTTCTTTGTTCACACTTTGTTATCATTATATTAGACACCTCTCATGGTGTGCCTCACATGTTTTTGGATCACTTTTTCTTTTTTCCAGTTATTTCTAGGCTAACAGTTTAGCAATGTGCAACACGACATCATCTTGCCTTACCTGTACCAAGTATTAGCTTTATAGAGATATAATGAACATACAATAAATTGAACATGTCTAAAGTGTACATTTTGGTAACTTTCAACACATGAATATATCTATAAAACCACAACTACAATCAAAATAATGAACATAGCCATCACCTCCAAAAGTTCTTTCACTTCCCATCAATGGCCCACTCCTATATCTCCCTGCCACACCTTTCCCTAGGCAGCAGCTACTCTACTTTTTATCACTACAGATTAATTCACATTTTCTAGGATTTTATGTAAGTGAAATCATAAAATATGTAGTGTTTGTGTCTTTCTGCTTTCCCTGAGCATATTGTTTTGGGGTTCTTTTGTGTTGTTACAGGTATCTGTAGTACATTCCTTTTTATTGCTGAGTCATATTTCATTGAATGGATATATGATAATTTGTTTATCCTTTTATCTACTAATGATCACCTAGATTCTTTCTATTTTGGGGCCATTAAAGTTTCTAGGAATATTGACGTATGATATTTTTGTGGAAATATGCTTTTATTTCTCTTGGATAAATACCTTGGATTGAATCATTGTATCATATGGTAGGTATTGGATTAATGTTTAAAGAACCTGCCAAACTCTTTTTAACCAGGAGCAAATGGGAGTTCTAGTTGCTCCACATACCTGCCAACATTTGGTATGGTGAGTCATTTTAATTCTAGGCATGCCAATAGGTGTGTGGTAGTGGTTTGCTGAGATTTTAATTTTCACTTCTCTAATTACTAATTCTGTTGAGCATCTTCCCATGTACTTGTTTGCCATCCATACAGCTTCTTTGATGATGAGTATGTTCAAATCTTTTCCCATTTTCTAACTGTGTCTTTTTATTTTCCTAATGAATTTTAACAGTTCTTTATAAATTATGGATATAAGTCCTTTATCAGATAGGTGATTTGCAAATATTATCTCTCAATCTGTCTTGTTTTTTTTTTTCATTCTCTTAATGTGTTTTGAAGAGAAGAATGGTTTAATTTTGATGAAGTCTATGATCATTTTTACTTTTATAAATCATCTTTCTAGTGTCATAGCTAGGAAATATTGCCTAACCCCAAATCACTTATAAATCATTTAAAGTTTTCACCTATGTGTTCTTCTATAATTTTTACGGAGCTTGACTTTACATTTGAATATATGATCCATTTTGAGCATTAAGGTGTGAGGCATGGATTGAAGTTTTCTTTTTCCTCTTTTAAAATACAGGATATTCATTGTTTCAGCATCCGATGGATTGAATGGTTGTGTGCCCCTCCCCCACCTCCCCTCACAAATTTATATGTTGAAGCCTACTCCTTATGATGATGGCATGGCATTTAGAGGTGGGGCTTTTGGGAAGTACTTAGGTTTGGATAAGGTAATGGAAATGGAGCCCCCATGATACGATGGGAATAATGCTTTTATAAAGAGATGAAGAGCACAGTCTTTTTGTCATTAAAAATACAAGAAGCCAACCATTGACATCCTAGCAAAGGGCCCTCACCAGAACCTGACCATGCTAGCACAATGATCCTGGATTTTCTTTTAGTCTCCAGAACTTTGAGACATATGGATCTGGAAATCAAAGAGAGGGAAAGCAGAATATACATTTTCCTCTCTTAGATTCTGTAGGATTCAAAACCTGGATCTCAGGTAAGACAGACACTCCCATAGGGAGCACAATAAGGATTCTGCTGAATTTAAAGAGACTGTTAATAACTGATCAGTTCAGCCACTTCCTATGTGAGTGACTCAGCAGGCAAAGAAAGGGGTTATTGCATTGGTGATAGTAATTAATTACCATTAGAACCTAGGATAGCTGCCACATAATGGGGACAGAAAGGAATAGGTATAGAACCCAGCAGAGTTACTGGAGTATTTCTTAATACTTCCATGATCACTACTAACTGCAAGTGGGCAAATCCAGCAACTATGGCCAAATAGATGCACAGCAGGTAATGACTCAGATGCTTTACTGAGGAAGATCTGAATCACTACCAAACAATTTAGACCTAGTAAAGGACCAGCCAAAGCTAAATGAATCCAGAATAGGTGGTAGAGAAGGATGTTGATGAATATAAATCACAGCCTTAGTCTCAGCTGCAGCACTGGGGACTATAGCTTGCTCAACTAACACTTCAGTATTGTCTTTTGTAGAAATTTAGGTCATCCATAATCTTGAAGGTCCTATGTTAGACTAAGCAGATCTGAGAGGTGCAAGGATTGGATACTATCAGACCTTCTTATTCCCCATCTTACATCCCTGATGCTCACCTTTGATTTCAATTATTGCTATAGTAACCAGCTTTTGGCAGATATAATCTGGCAATACCTCTTCTCAGTGAAACCATGTATCTCCGTCTTACTGTCCTGGTGCTTCTTTGATTCCACTGAAAGCAGCATCTCTCAACAGTGAAGTTTGTAAAAACCTGGAAGAATGAAAAAATTAACACCCCCTAAACGACCCTTCAACAGTAGGGGATGGGTGCCTATAGATGAATGTTCATCTCTTTTATCCCGTTGGCAGTTAGTTCTAAGGCATGTTCTATAACTTCTCAGAAGATTCTGGGATGATTGTGTCAACAGTCATGATAAGTCTAATGAATTCATGTATTGACTTTCCCTCCTTCCCTGTTTCACTCTTCCCAGTCCTCTGGTATTAGTTGCAGGGATCATGTCCCCAAATAAACTACCTTCATGGTAGCTTTATTTCAGGCTCTGCTTTCTAGTGGGTTATGGAAGCTGAAACCATTACTATTGGCATCCATGTTCCAGTGGTCATTTCTCTTTCTTCATCTTATTCTACCTTTCAGAAACATTAGACTAGAGTAGATCGCTCTATTTTGTGACACTTCTTACTCATGATTTCTATGATGTGCCTTCATCTGATTTTTCTCCTACTTTAGTGGTTTCTCCTAGTCTACTTCATTGGTGTTAAATTTTATGTTTCATCTACAATTGTTGGAGTGCTTCAGGGTTCAATTGTCGGACCATTTTCAGTACAAACTCTTTCCTCAAGACATTTTATTTAGTCCCTTCACTGTCATCAAAATGTCAATGAATTCCAAATTTGTAATCATGATCTCTACACTGGCTTCCAATATACATGCAGCTATATATTTGATTTCTCCCTTTGGATATCTAATGGACTTCTCAAAATTACCTTCTGCAAATTTGATCCCTGAAACTGTTTCTGATCCAGCCTTTTCAATCAGCCATGAGGCTGAGAAGCCACTATGTTTTTCATTTATATTCCAAGTCTAATCCATAAAGAAGTCCTAAAATTTCTACCTTCAATATAAATCATATATCCATTCCCTCTGTCCACCTTTACTAGGCCATTCTTGTGTCTCACCTGAGCGACTGTAATAGCCTTCTACTTGTTCTTCCAACCTCTACTCTTGCTGCTTAAAACTCAATCTCTGCACAGTAGAGAGAATAATCTCTTAAATCCATTAATTAGAACATGTCTCTCCCAGGTTTAAAACCCTCCAAAAGGCTTTCTGCTGCACTTAGAATGAATCTAATGACTTACCATCACCTTCAAGACTCTACATGACCAGCTGTTACCTGCCTATCTAACTTCATCATCTGCTATGCTCCACCTCTCTCAGTATCTATAGTCACACTGGCCTTTTGTCTGATCTATGAATTTGCCAAGCATATTCCTGCCTTAGGGAATTTTCACTCTGTTCGTGCTGTCTGGGACAAGTTGCCATCATATCTTTGTAGAGCTCGATCCTTCTTGTCATTTGTCTGAACTCAAATATCCCCTCCTTAGGCCTTCAAGTCTACCCAAATACCCCATCCTCATGTCCATTCATTTTTTATCATACCTCCCCCTTTTTAAAATATAAATAACTTTTTGATATATAAGCCACCACTACTCAAAATGACCACATTCTTTTATTTATTTAATTAATTATTGTTTTCTTTCTCAGGAAAGCAAGCTTCATCAGAGAATTTACATTGCCTGACACTCTTTCTGGTAGCTTGTGGAGTTTAATAAACATATTGAATGAAAACAAGATTTCACTTCAAAAAAAGTTTTACTTTAAAAAAAATGTTTTAAACTGCTCTGACTTATTGCTAAATATTTACTCTTTGTGATCTTGACAATTTTACCTAATCTCATCTTCAGTTTTTATTTAGTAATTTATCAATAATTCCTTAATCATGGGAATTTATTGCAGTGATTAAAAGGAACATATGTACAAAGCTATATGTTCATGAATATGTTTCTCCTGACCGTAGGGGAAAATATACTGGAAATAAACTGAAATACTGTGTAGTCAGAAAAGTTATTGAAGTTGAAAGATCAACCTATTAGTATCAGTTCCTTCATTTGTAATATAGTTCTAAAATGGGACTTGTTCTGCTTCTCTTTCAAGTAAAATTCACCAAGGAATAAAACAATAGAGGAAAATATTCCTGTCTTTCAAAAAAAGTCATTTGACCTGTCTATGCAGGATTTTCAGAAGTCCAGCCCAAAAACCAGTTTTACAATCTTCAGCCAACTTACTGAAGGGAAGAAAATGGCTGAGTTTGAAAAAACTTGATGAAAGAATGTGCTTGGAGAAAGCTGTTGCACTCAGGGGTGTTTTCTTGGCCTCTATCTAAGAGCAGATTGGGTCATGAGAGAGGTATTTCAGGGAGACCACCTAGAGAACTTGTTCCATGAACCCTGAAACTTGAATGACATGGTTGACCAGTATCTATTAGTGGCAGAAACAGTGTGGCAGCACTGTGAGAGAGTTGATGGTAGGTCAGGGTTGTATGTGTTTCCTATGGACCAAAGAAACACCTTATGGAAGAGAACAGGCCCAAAGATTGTTTGAAAAGAAGTCCAAGAGAGCTTCCTGACTGATACAAGGCATCCACAGCAGTTAGCAGCCTGTGGTATGGCACAGATTGGAGAAGCTGAAGAGTGTGTTGTATGCATCAAGCTGGAGGGAAGGCACTATCCAATGTCACATGAGCTACTGTGGATGAAGACTAAGCACAAGTAAGCATGTGTGCTACTACCACATCTATTCAACTTTATACTGGAAGTCCTAATCAGTGCTATGAAGTAATAAAAATAAATAAAAGTACCTTCAATAGTCAAACCCAGTAAACAACCCAAAAGTTGTTAATGGATAATGAAATTTGTCATGTGCATACATTGGAATGCTATTCAACAATAAAGAGAGGAAAAAAAGTACTGATACATATGACAATACAAAATACAAAAGCATTTTATAAATAAGAGAAGCCAGACATGAAATTGTAGATATTCTGTGATTGTACTATATGACATTCTGTAAAATACAAAACTAGAGGGAGAATAATCCGTTCAATTGCAGGACAAGAGTATAGGGAGAGATGTGAATAGGAAGGGACCAAAAGGAACTTTTCGGAGTGATGGAAAATTTCTGTCCTGATTGTGGTGGATTTATATGTCTGTACAAGCTATGAATTTTTCTCAAGAAATTCAATAAATTTGACTTAAAAAGTTAATTATGCCAAGATATGTAATAGAGATATGTAGAATGGGTGAGGAAAATATAGACAAGGGAAATGTGACCCACAATAAGGTGATGGAATGCTTTGAGATAAATATAAGGTATCTACTGTTCTACATGGCATCAAGCATCAAGTACCAAATAATAAAACACCTGAGCTTCCGAGGCTGAGGAGGATGTTGGATTATGTTACATGAAAGCATCATTGCACCCATGTTTCTGCTCACTTAACTATATACTCCCTGAATACAAAGATTTGATCTCGTTCATCATATTGTCTGCTGTGCTTAGCATTGTGTATGGAAATCCATTGGTACACCATAAATGTTTTCTTGATTGATTTACTGAGTATCTTGTGGAAAATCAGTTTTAAGTTGCCAGACACCATTTTCAAGGTACTCTTCTCAAAAATAAAAATAGAATTTAAAATTGGCACATTTCCGCATCAGGAGAGTTACATAAAAATAGTAGTCAATGACTGAAACGTGTTTGGGTTGGAAAACAAATGTAAATCTGAAGCAAAGAGAGTTTTCAGTAATAAGCAGTGGCAGGAATTTTGCAGAGGGAACTGAAAAAACAAAACCATGTCTCTACTAATCTCAGTAATGAAAAGTATTTTGGAAGATTTCTGGTGGAGTCTTAGAAAATCTGGAGATCCTATAAGCGCTCTGTGCAAGGACCTCTTAGACCTATGTAGAAGAACAGGGTAGGACACACAGAAGACTCTCAGCCAAATTTAAAGGAAAAAGAGGAAAGAAACATAGACTGCCCAGGAGGAGATATTTCTCTTTTAACAACTCATCTGGGTAGAGGTTTTTTTTATTGAGGAAGAACATAAAATTATTATTTGAACTAAATTTTATGTCATTTTAGCTTATTTGTATATAATTTTGCCTCCTTATATTAAATTCAATTCCTTTTTTGATCCTTCTATAAAGTCCCAATGATAAGTACTCCAAGATAATAAGATGTAGGCTTTGAATCATCTCACATGATAGTAAACCAGGTAGGCATCATGAGGCTGAGAAAAACAAGTAAGTAGAAACTCTTTTGAGGCTATCATAGCAATCAGATTTGTTTCAGACTGGGAGGAGGTCTATCTCTTGAGAACAAGGGTTCTACCTGTAGTTCAGGGATCTGGGTTAAACTCCAAGTCAACCTTTTTTTTTTTTTTACCAATATTTTTAACTTCCTTGTTCAATATTTCTTTTGCAAATGTAATTCAGTCCTGGCTTAACTTACTGTCTTCTTTTATTCAATCAGTATCCCCAAAGAGATGTTATTTGCCTCTCACTGTCTTTCATCCATCCATAGATTCTTAAAGTCCAGCTACATCAAAATGTTTACTGTTACTCGATTATGTTCACCCAGTCTCCCTGCCAAAGGTAAATTCTCAAACTTCCTCCTGGAAACATGCTGGTCTCCCAGGCATGGATGAGCTCTTGTCAGGTGTATTCTTTCTAATTTGGTGCTTATTAAAGTGAGTAAGCACATATTTATCTTGCCCTATAGGTAGACTGTAAGTGTATGTGACCGGGACCCAAGACTCTATTATCCCTCTTTATATTCCAGCACGGAATACCAAGCTTGCTCATATTGAACACTCTAAAAATACCCACTGAAAAGAAATGAATAATCATGAACTTTAATTTCCCTTATATTAATGATTAAGTGAAAGGACTAAGCAAACAGAATCTTAGTGGAGCTAAAATAACTTGTATCTTGCTTAAGAGTTTCCTTACTCAGCACCCTCTAGGGGCTGAACCTATTTTTATTTTTGTACCAGTTAAGTACAAAGTTAAGTAAGGAATAAGGCCAGACAGAGAATACAATAAATTCTCACGGATTTCTTATAACCTCCCACTAGGAAACTAATAAGCTGAGGCAGGGGCAGTAGTAGTAAGAAACGAATAAAATATCCTCTGAACAATGGCTCTACTTAAATATTTCCTTAATAAATGCCATAGCATTTGGGAATTCATTAAAGGGAAGAACTCTTTCCTATATGTTAACTGCAGCTTCAGCAATAGGAGAGATAATTAAGAGATTCTTTGAATGAAACCCAACTTTCTCAGCAGCAGACTAATAGCTATGATTTTCCTAAAAAGGATTTTCCTAATAACCTGTAAGCTTTCCTAATCCCTGGTTCAGGCCTGTTTTCTGTCTATGAATAAAAATAGAATAGTTCTAGAACCCAACTCTAAGTACTTAAAATTTAGAATCTCCTTTAAAAGAGAAGACAGTTTGGCTAATAAGTCTCTTCACTTGTGAATATTTTTTCTTCTTATCTCCTATTTCTTACCCATACAGAGCTCTGGTTCAAGATAGAAATTTATAGCAATATGCATTCATAATATTCACCTTAAAATTGAGATATATTTTAAATAAGTTAAATAATTTAGTTAAAAAAGATCATTTGTAAATAAGGATGCATGGGTGGCTCTCATTAAGTTAAATGTCTGACTCTAGATTTCCCCACAGATCATGATCTTGGGGGTTGTGAGATTGAACGCATGCCCTACTGGGCTCTAGGCTCTGTGTTCAGCAGGGAGTCTGGTTAAGATTCTCTCTCCCTCTTCCTCTGACCCCCCTGCTCCACTCAGGCTTGCTCTCTTTTTCTAAAACAAATAAAATAAATCTTTGAAAAAATAATTTGTAAATAGTATTTGAAAAAGGAATAAATTTCAGATCAATAGAATACATTTTTAAAGTAAAAAGGATAACTTCTGAAAAATGTACACCTCAGACTTAAGAGATTTTCTCGGTACTGGAAAAATATTATTAATTTATTTGTTTACAACATTGGTAGCATTATGTGACTCCATGGAATACTCCAGGTATAGAAAATGAAACAAAGATGTTAAATAATTGTCTGGATACAAAAGGCAAAGCATTACATGATTAGTTCATATTTCTCACAGATAATTTATCTTAAGATAAAAGTTTAAAATGCTTATATACCAGTTTAATAAAAGTAAAGTGAAGGAGAAAATAGATAATTATGAAAGTGCTCCAAGCTCTTACAGAATTTCTACCTGTAACATCTAAATTATTGGCAAAAGTATTTTGAGTTGCCTCATAATTTTCTCTGGTCTTCATTTTGTGAAATTACATCTCTATGCGCATGATCCTATCAATGCATCAAGAAATCATACACTATAGCATAGTAGGCTAAGAAATATATATATTCTAAGTGAACTTGTTCAAAGGTGAAAACTCTTTCTAACTTCAGGAGATATTCATGATAAAACAAGAACCTCATCAAAGAATGAAAATAACTTCTCTCAAATAAAAGTTTTCCAGGTAGTAGCTACACTTGTGGTAAGCATAGTATTACACAACAGCATAATATTGAGTTGTTGAATCATTGTTTTATTTATTTATTTATTTATTTATTTATTTATTTATTTATTTTTATGTATTTATTTTTTATTTTTTAACTTATTTTTATTTTTTTGAATCATTATGTTTTATACTTGAAACTAATATAACACTGTGTCAACTTAAAATTTTTTTTTCCATCAACTGTATATTAAGTCAAATTTTAAATTTGGCACAAATCAAAATCAAATGTTTGTATACAATCGAGATCAAATATTTGTATGCAATCGAAATCAAAATTTGTATGCGGTCAAACATTTGTTGAATAAGACTTTCCATTTGCACATCCATATACACATAGAAATATCTACTTTCAAAAATTAAAAGTTGATCCAAGTATTCAATCAAATAAAGTAATAAATAATAAAGAGACTTAATAAAATCAAAGGAACATTCAGGGAGTAGAATGTTTCCCTTTTGTTCATCTAGAACACTAGTTTTCAACCCTGGCTGCTCAGGAGAATTGTCTAGGAGATTCTAAAAAATTTGATGCCTCGACCACACTAATTAAATCAGAATCTCTGAAGACAAGACCTACTTGGTTTTCAAGATCTCCAGGTGATTCCACTGTGTATGTGATCTCAATGTGAGACTTACTGACCTAGAACAAGAAAGAGAATGAGATGAGGTTTTCACTAATTCAACAGGTAGAATCAATACAAGTGGAAGGATCAATTAAGTGGTCTATCCTCTTGACCTAGACATTCAACACGCATTCTAAAAGTCAGTCTTTCAAAACCCCTTGCATGACCTTGAACAAGTCACTTCAACTCTTTGTGCTTCAGTTTTCTCATCCATGAAATGAAGATTATTATATAAGAATTAAATGAATCATCATGTGCAAAATATTTAGTAAGAGTCTTGCAAAATACAATGTAAATATCATATAGGTGTTTATTCACTTTTTTTTAACATAAGCAATATATGCAGCAAGGGGGGAGGAATTAAATCATAAATATGCAAAGAAGAAATATTTATATACCCAGAGATAATAGTTACTTATATTTAGGGCATATGATTCAGCACAAAATCTACACTTAAAATCACAATATCTAGAGTCAGACAAAACTTTTTTGAATCTAAATTCTGTCCCTTTTTGGTTTTGTGAATGCGAATCCTCTAAACTATCAGTGATTTTCTTGGGTATTATGTCATTTGACTTTGTTTCTTTATGTATTAGCACATTATGTTTATTGTTAGTTTCCTCACTACAGAATGCTACAGCTCCAAAGAGGCAACAAGAACATTGTTTTATTCACCTGTGCTGAGCCCCCACTGTCTGCAAAGATGGGTACATGAAAGTTGTTTGACAAATATTTGTTTTGAAAAAATGCTTAGATCCGATAGGTATTCCTTGTCCTCAGTATTATATAATTCTATACATGTGACTGTATTTTTATTTGAAATCTATCACACAATGTTTTTTTTCCCCTTAACAGTAAGCCAGCTGTTTCAGTATCACTTACTGACTGTAACTGTGGCTATTCTATTTGAATTACCACCTTTATCATATTTTACCTCATTACAGATATTTGGTTCTGTTCTGTGCTTTATTCTATTGTGTTGACCTGTTTGGCCATGACTTAATTGACTGTAGCTGTCTACTGCCTTTCATTTCAGAAAGAGCGTATCTCCCTTCCTGCACGTCTTCAGAATGGTACTGCCATTCCCACATGTTTCTTATTCCAGATGACCTTTAGAATAACTTAATGAAGTTAAAATATAAATTGTTTTGGGATTTTTGGAAAAAATTAAAACTTGATTCTTATTTTACACATTATACAAATATGAATTCAAAATGAATTACAGAACCACACATAAAGAGCTGAGCTAGAAAAAATGTGCCAGAAGAGAATATAAGAGAAAGTCTTTAGACAAGATACCCACACCATGAATCATAGAAGAAAAAGCATGACAAATTAGACTTATTATCAAAATTTGACTCTTGCTCATCAAAAGTTGCAATTAAGGAAATGAATGAAAAGAGAAACTACAGACAAATATTTGCGAAACACACTTATCTGGCCAAAAAATTTGTGTCAGAATTCCTAAAGAACTCTTATAATTCAATATTAAAACACCAAAAGAATAATAAAAAACAAGCATTTCAAAAACATATAATCAGTAAATACATGACCAGCATGAATAATGCTGTTGTGAATATTAGTAGTTAAGTCTTTATATGGACTTTATGTTTAACTTTTATAAGAAACTACCAAACTGTTTTCCAAAGTGACTCTGATTTTGAAATTCCACTAGCTATATATGAGATTTCCATTTATTTCCTTCCTTATTAAATCTTTTTAATTTTAGCCTTTCTAGTAGATGTGCTATGTAACTGTAGATTTAATTTGCATTTCCCTAGCAGCCAAAGATGTTGAACATCTTGTCATGTATTTACTGATTACTTATATATCTTTTTTTTAAATGTTCATTTTTTTCTCTATGAAACCCAAATGCCTATTAGCTAGTAAATGAATAAAGAAACTGTTGTCTATTTACACAACGGAATACTATTTAGGAATAAAAAGGAATGAGCTACTGATAAATGCAACAATGTAGATACATTTCAGAATCATTTTAGTAAGCAGAAGGAGCTAGATGCAAAAGATTACATTCTACACCATTCTATTTACAGAAATTTTAGGAAAGAGAAAACTGTGACAAGTGAAAGAAGCTGTGGAGAGAAAGAGGGGTTGACTGGAAGAGGGCATGGAGAAATTTTGAAGGTGATGGACTGTTCCAAAATTTGACTGTGGTGGTGGCTGCATTACTCTGCTTTTCACCAAACGTCATCGAAACAATAACTGAAACAGGTGAAGTTTGTACTATGTAGATTGCATTTTAGTTATAGGTCAATAAATTGTGAAAGCATTATCTTGGCATTCAGAAATAAATTAGGCATATCCGTGAAGAGTTGAAATCTAGAATATAGGGATGCCTGGGTGGCTCAGCGGTTGAGCATCTGCCTTTGGCTCAGGTCATGATCCCAGGGTCCGGGGATCGAGTTCTGCAAAGGTCTCCCTGTGAAGAGCCTGCTTCTCCCTCTATGTCTATGTCTCTGCCTCTTTCTCTGTGTCTCTCATGAATAAATAAAATCTTTAAAAAAAAGGAATCTAGAAATACATTACATAGAGATACCTACCTTTTTCTTGGAAGTTTCAAATAATTTGATTATAAAACAGTGAATCGCTGGCCTTTTGAAGAAAATTCTCTTATAGGATTTTAAATATCATGTTTATTGATTTATTTAAACTTTATCTTATTTTTTTGAACTTTTTTTCTTGGCTCAGTTTTGGGATCTATATTCCCCATAAATAACATAAATTTCACAAAGATTTTCAAAATTATTATTGCTTAATTTTATTTATGACATTTTCATAAACTTAAAAAATCTGCCCAATAACTGATTATCTCATATATCTTTTTCATAAGTTTTTTATTTGTTCCCTCTTGATCTCATTCATTTTCTCTTTCTCTCTCTTTCTGAGTCATTGATAAACTTCATCAGATATTTTTCCTTTGATTTAAAAAAGCTTTTTAATTTATTAGTTTTCCTTTTTTTCGTTTTCTGTTTTATTTATACTTATATTTGTAAGAGTATATTTCCCTCCAAATATGTTTCTTTGTGACCTAAGATTTGGAGCAGAGGCTTTTAGGTAGCCTATTTAACTAAATAATTGAATCCTGATATTAATTTGGGCAGCAATATGCTTTTCTGAGAACCACCTTTTTTCACTCTCCTTGTAGTTAGATGTGACCATGTCCCTAACCCCTGGTAACAAGAAACATAAATAAAAGGTGATGGGTGAGACTTTCAGATAGACTTTTTTTTTTCAGATAGACTTTTTAAGGGAGATGACTTTGCCTTCCCTACTTCCCCCTGCTGGAGTTCTGGATTTGATGGCTAGACCGAGTAGCCGCCTCGTACTTTGAGAATGCCATCAATGTTCAAAGGATGATAAAGAAGGATAGCAGAAAGAACTTGGGTCTTTGATGTCTTATGAGACCTTCAAACCGGCCTTGGAATGTTTACCTCTGAAATTTTTTAAAATGGGAGAGAAATATACTTGCCACTAATATCCTGTTCTCACCAAGATCTATTCTCACATAATAGCCTTATTTACTTTTTTAAAGGAAAAATCAGATTATAGTTCCCTTTCATCCTAGTCCCTATTATTTGTCTTGAATACCATGTTGTTGGTTATTTATATTTGCTCTTTTTGGTTTAAAATCTTGTTAGTATTATCTTTGGCTATGCTTTTAATTTTTGGTCCTTTTCTGTCATTTGGTTTTAGGTACAGCTTGTAAATTGCTTATTATAAAGTTTAACTGTTTTAATTCCCTGTTTACTAATAGGTACTTTTATTGAATACTTACTATATATACTATGCCAGTCATTTTTTAATGCCAGCCATTTATGTTTTTTTCTTGCTTTAATCTTTGAAACAATCATAGATTTTGTCATAAATTATCAGAAATACTCTTTCACCATTTTGCAGATGGGAGAAATAAGGCTAAAAAGGGTGAAATGATTTGCCTAAGATAAAGCATCTGATAAATGTGGAAAAACATTTGAATCCAGCAATTTCTTTGCTGCCTCAGAAAGCCCAAGACTTATACACATGTATTATGGGAAGTACTGTTTTATTAGTATTTATAATTATCATATGTTATGTGATATTTTGCTCAATAATCTTTCATCTTTTGTTTTGCTCAAATTTCCCCTTAATCTCTGTAATGAGCCTCATCTCCTGAAAGCTTGTATTAATAGATATAGTCAGAGATTATCTGGAAGAGCAGAGCTAGTCCTTTCTAGAGCAGAACAGCTTGGGGTAATAACATGGTTGTCAAGATGTTTACTATTTCATGTAGAAAAAGTGAATGAGACAATAAAGTCTTATAAACTGAAATATAAGCAAAATATAAGAGGAAGTCTCTAATTATTGTCTAATTTGTGAGCCAGTAATTTAAGGTCAATATTCACTAACCACTAAAAATCTACGTTTCCTTTTTTTCAGCATATGTGCCACAGATAATGAAATTGGTGTAGCTTTTTGATCCCCACCCCCCACCTCCGCCTTTTTAAGATTTCTTGTAATTCAATGGTACTCTCATACTCATACACTGAGTCCTTCACTAGAACATTGAAATGGAGGTACCGTGAGTTCCCTGGCCTGCATTTAGTGAACTAAAATTATGGTAAAAGTACATAAATGGGATAAAGAACAGATAGGGCAGATTCTTGGAGACTGAATTTTTACAGGCTTATTGTTTTTTTGCAAATAGGCACTTACTCACTAGACATAGGTGATTATCAATTTCTTCCAGGGATGAATAATCATAAACTCTGCCTTCATTTGTCAGTGATCTGCTTTGGGGACAGGGGACTGTTAACCTTGAAAGTGAATACACACTATTTACATTCTACATAAATCTGATCAAGAATTATCAAGGACAGGAAAAGTTTCAGCTCAACACACACCAAAAAATCATATATAATGTCACTCTCAATCTTTGGCATCAACAGAATATTTTGCAAAATATTACTCATGTCATTCTGCCTTAGAGATCTCAAATAGGCATCTTCTTTTGCATATAATTTTGCTTTTGGACGAAGGAGTCAGATAAGAAATAATTAGAAATAGAGAAGAAAACTGAACATTAAGATTGGTGTAAGAAAATTATGAAAGGACATCAAGGTGACAAGAGAATATTTTAAGCAGATATAATTAATATTAAAGTGTAGTTCCCTAGATTTGGCTTGACATGCAGGTGTGACAGCAAAGTGAGAAAAATTTTATTTATCTGAAATAAGAGTGTAATAGAAGGTGTATACACTAACCTCTTTAAGCTCAAAAGCATTTTGTTGTTGAAAATGTTAAAAAAAGAAGATCACCTTTCAGAGTTATTTTGCAATGGAATTGACCTAGAATGAAGTTTATGACTTCTGGAAAATTAAAATTGTTAGATTTTATGTTTTTAGTTTATGACAGTCTCAAGTTTTGGTGACAGCCACATTAAAAATCAGTACAGAAGACTGCTTTTTGCTCATGAGCAAAACAAAGAGAAAGATAATGCAGTGACCTTCTCTTCATTCTCTTATGAGTAGGATGAAAGTGTAACTTTTCTTTGAAAGTAATTATCCTAAACCAAAGCCTAAAAAGTTTTGAATTACATTTTAAAACAATAAATGCATACAAAGGATTCCAGATTTAAAAGATAGCATTTTTCCACAGGAAGTAAATAATTCCTGTCAAAAAGTCACCAACATTCAATTCAAGCATCATATCACTAACGGTATTTCTAGACATGGAAGGGGAATTATAAGTAAGATATCCTTTCTATCTTCAAGGAACTTTCAGTGGGGGAGACATACAGAGCATAAGTAAGTATAAATCAAAGCAGAAAGAATTTCCAGATTTCTTTGCAGGTGTGTCCCCCTCCATACCAACTTTCTCCCCTGCACACTCAAACTCACACCTCAGAGGTTTTTATATGGCAATGTTCCTCTAGGATGAGTCCCTGGCTCTTATCCCCTCTAATGCTAAATATTTTCTAAGAAATTTTTAGGCCAATGTATCTCAAATTTACATCAAACACATTCTTCCCAGATCTTAAGTGTACCTTAAACAGAAATTTCCCCAAACTGAAAAGATCTTCTCCCATAGACCTTATCTTACAGTGTTCTGTCTTGGTGGATGGTACCAACACTTAGTAGGCATAATTTGACATCTTCCTCTCTCTCACCCTCCATATCAAATCATCTCTAGTTCTTGGGCAGTCCCAGTGGCTCAGCAGTTTAGCGCCGCCTTCAGCCCAGAGCATGATCCTGGAGACCCAGGATCGAGTACCATGTCAAGCTCCTTGCCTGTGTCTCTGCCTCTCTCTCTGTCTCTCATGAATAAACAATAAAATCTTAAAAAAAAAAAATCAAACCAGCACTAGGTCTAGATGATTTCATGATCTCAGTATTTCCAAATATGTACACCTCTCTTTATCATCACAGTCCCACCAATTCTTATCTGAGCTACAATAGTTATACAAATGGTGAGTCTGCATCCACTTCTGTCATCCTCAGATCATTTTCCATCATATTACCACCAGAAAGTTCTTTACAAACTGTATAAAACTCATCAGAGGTTTTCCATTTCTCTTAGAATTAGGACAAAATCTGGATGGACACTCCCTATCACAACCGATTCTCTCACTTCATTCAGCCCCTTGCTTTCTGCGCTCCAACCTCTTTCTTTCAGTTCCTTAAATAAGCCATGGTCACTCTCAACATGCTTTTTGCTTTTTGTATTCGCAGCTCCTCTACCTGCTATGTTTCTTCCCTCTTTATCCAGCTAACTCCTAGTACTTTTTCAGATCTCAGTTTGCCTGTCAATTCCTCAGCCAAGTCCATCTCAACTCTCCAGGAAAAAGTAGTTATACATTCTCACAAAACATTCTCCTCTCTTACAGAGCTTTTTTCTTAGTTCATGTCAGTTTTTCCTTACATTTTGGGGTCGTTATTTGATTAATACCTCTCTTCTCCACTAACCTGAGCTCCGTGAGAGCAAAGACTCTCACAGGACAGAGAACAGTGCCTGGTTCATCGTGGGTTTTCAATAAGCATTTGTTGAATGACTTGATGGATGGAGGAATGGAAAAAAAGATGGATGAATGGGTAGAGGGATGATCAAGATGAATTAAAAGTGGAGGGAAAACTGATTTAATTCTGAAAGTAGGATCAGGATAGGTTTTTTGAAATGATGGCTTTTGAGTGAAACTAATAGACTGAGAACCAGGGGAAAGTTCTTCTAGGCTAAGGGAAGAAAGTTTTATTTATTTTTTATTTTTTTAAATATTTTTTTAAAAGATTTATTTATTCCTGAGAGACACAGACTGAGTGGGGGTGGCGTGTAGAGAGGCAGAGACACAGGCAGACGGAGAAGCAGGCTCCATGCAGGGAGCCAGATGTGGGACTGGATCCCGGGACTCCAGGATCACGCCCTAGGCTGAAGGCAGGCGCTAAACCACTGAGCCACCCAGGGATCCTGGGAAGAAATTTTTAAAAAGAATATGAAAGTTTTTAGATGTTGGCATCATAAGTTAACCAGTATGGCCACAGTAGGAGTCTGTGAGGCATCATGTAAAGAGCATATGATGACATGCTAAAAATATTTTTGTTTGGCAGTAGGAAACCAATGAAGATCTGGAGGAGAGATGTGTCATTATCTGACCTGTTGAAAGATAAATTGAATTACAAGAATGAACTAGAGAGTCAAGAGATCACAAAGAGAAAAACTAATTGAGAGGTTTCTTGGGAAAGAAAACGAATGTGTCAGCTAGGGCAATGGAAGTAAAGTTGGATAGGAGAAAAAGGCTAAATGCATTTCAGAGACTGGAGTAATATTATGGGCGACCATATAAATGAGGGGAGAAGGAAGTGATGAGTTTGAAGACTGATTTCTCCGACCTATGTGACTAGGTGGATTGGATACATATATAGGACCATAAGGGGAGGATCAGGATTAGAAAGAATAATCCTGGTGAAATAAACTCAGATTAGAAAAAAAAATGAAAATTGGATTCACCAGTATAACATTCTTAGAGATGATTGGCAGGTAATACTTGCACTCCTGTTCTTAGATACTGGAAGAAGAGTCCTCACCCTAGGACCCACAACTTTAGAGGTGTCTGGCTTGGATATGCTTGCCCTTGCTTGAGGACTTCATAGGTCCGAGAAGGATATGCCCTGGAGTCCAGTGCCCATGAGTAGATCAACTCTGGGTTCTTGAGACCCTTTCATATCATGATCAAATGGCCTCAAACCCACTTCTGAGATTGATGCAGCCCTCCTCATTGAGTCCATCCTCTGATGTGCCTCCCTTAGGCCCAAGAGATGATCAAAGGTGCAAGGATAAGGATGCACCCTTCACCTGAAACATGGGGGTCCTCATGCTTATACATGAGGCCCTATATGGTATTGGATAGAGCCAGAAGGTAAAAGAGAAAAGAAGAGGGGACAAATTTAGAATGGCTATCCCCTACTGTTATGTTATGGAGAGGAATTCTCAGAAATGTAAGAGGTTTAAATATGAGTCTGGCCTTCCAAGTTTTTATGGAGGAATACTTATCAGAACAGAAGAATCAACTATACATATTTTTAGCAGTTTGTTAGATGGATTTATAATTTTAAAATATTTAGAAAGATGATATGTCAGCTTCCATTAGTACTCTTGAAGCAAACCCTGCAAAGGTTGAGAGAAGATCTGCTTAAAACATTCAATATGGGGCATCTGTTTAGATATCAGGACTGGAGATAGAGACTCAAGAGTAATCAGAACAGAAGTATCCACAGACACCATACATATATATATATGGAAGTAGTCACCTCTGGACCAAGCACAGACTTCGAGGTCATTATGGAGGGTTGGATGTAGGACAGACAGAAAGAAAGGAGTTAGTGAAGGATTTAGAAGGAGCAGTCATAAACATAGAATGCTGCTCATATGAGCAATCAGAAATCAGAAATCATGACAGGTGCAACACTGTCATGAAAGTCAAGGGAGAGTTTCAAATATAGCAGGATTATTATTAATAGCATCTTTTTATAGAGAGGTCAAGCTGGATGAGAACTGAGAAGTGACCAATAGATTCTAAATTACCTTTTAAATAATTGTTGCAATGATATTTTATGGGCAGTCATAAGATCTTAAGAGATTAAGAAAGAAATGAAATAGAGGAAAGTGAATTTTATAAGTAATGAATATTTTCATGAAATATTTAGTAGTGAAGGGAATTAAAGAAACAAATGGGAAAGTTTTTATTAGAATAGGAGACAATCAGATGTGTAGTCAATGGTGTAGAAGATATGGAAGATGTAGGAAAAGGTAGATAATTGATGGAGCAATTATCAAGACATTTGGAAAGTGACAGTGTTCATAAAGTGGTTTAAAGGAGTGTCAGACTTAGCCTAGAAAGTAAGGACTGCCATTATAAGTAAGTTTGGAGAGAATAAATGATAAGAAATTAAGAGAATTTGTACCTGGTGATCTTCATTTTTTCTGTGATGTATTTAGTACAGGTTGTAAATAGCTGTATATGGACGGCTTAAGAAAAGTAGAAAAAATCTGAAATCATCAATGTGAAAAGAGTAGTAAGTTAACTAATTCAACAAATTAGTGAGCAATATTGGTCTAGCGAAGGCTGATATATGTCCTGTGATGGTCATCAAATAAATCAGGTTTGGTGATGTCTCTTCTTGACAGCTTCATTCAGAAAATCAGGGAATTAAAAAAAAAAGAAAAAGAAAAAAAAGAAAATCAGGGAATTCAAAAAGAGAAAGTAGATTTTAAGATTTCCCCATATTTATTTATTTAACCACCTAATATTTATTATTTTGCCTAATTAATGACTTAGGAAAGCAAGGAACCTTTATTTGGGGGAACTAATTATACAGGAGCATTAGTACAAAGTCAAGTAATCAAGAATATTTTGAATACTTGTGAATAAACAGTTGAGATTTTTTCAATAAGATCAGGATGAGTAGCAAGGAGAGTAAAACCAGATTGTAAACAGATCAGAAGCAACTGAAATGTCTCTGCAAAATCTTCATTGACCAACACAGTGTCTAGCAGAGAATAGATTTTATCTTATTTTATTATTATTTTTAAAATTTTTTAAGTAGGTTCTGTGCCCAGCATGGAGCCCAATGTGGGGCTTGAACTCACAGCCCTGAGATCAAAACTTGAGCTGAGGTCAAGAGTCAGACACTTAACCAACTGATCTACCCAGGTGACCTGAGAGTAGGTTTTAAATAACTACTTGATAAGTTAATGACTGAGGTTGGCCTGATGAAAAGTAATGAGACTGAAATAAATGATGTTGAGAGTAGAAAGAAGTCTGACCTGAAATACTGGACTCGATTTTAGGAAAGATTTGGTAGCAGTGCAGGATTGGCAGTGGGAAGCGCGGCGGTAAAGGTCAGAGAAAAAGAATTTAGAATTTAATATATATGACAAAGATTCTAAAAATTGAGGTACTAAGGTCTGGTTGAGTTAAAATAGGGGTAAGATGTGCTGGATTTTGTTCAGGAACTGTGATATCTGAGTGATGGGCGGCTAGTCTACTGGTTTCAGGAATTCCAGGCATGAAGGGGAACATCCTGAAGTTAAATAAAATCATCACGGTAAGAATAGGAATAGAACTTCAATAAAAAAAAATAGAAAAGAAAAGAAAGAAAAGAAGAAAAGAAAAGAAAAGAGAAAACAGAAACATACTAAAAAAAATAGGGAAGAAAAATTAAATGATTCTGGGCAAGCAGAGATGAACCGACAAGAAGAAAAGGTAGATTTTTACTGTATTTTCTGGTTCTGAAATATTATAAATTTGGGGCAATGAACCATCTTAATTTGAGACTTATTGGAAAAGCTCAATCATCTGAAAGAATGCAGTTTTCCTTTACAGTGGAGGAGCTGTGGTAGGCAGAAGAGTGGCCTCCCAAAGATGCTCACATCTCAGACACCAGAACCTGTGAATGTATTATTACCTTACAAGGCAAAATGAACTTTGCAGATGTGATTAAATTTAAGAATCATGGAATAGGGAAATTATCTTGGATTACCTCCATGGACCCAATCTAATCATATGAGGCCTTGAATGTGAAACATTTTCCAGTTGTGGTCCAAGATGACAGCATGTGGAAAACCTGACACCCCCATTGCTGGCTCTGGCAAGTAAGGGGCCATGTGCAGACTACAGAGAAAGATCTTCTCTAGGAGCTAAGATACCTCTCAGCTACAGCCAGCAAAGAAGCAAAGATCTCAGTCGTGCAAACTGTACAACACCGATTTCTGTTCATATTCACATGAACAAGACACAGATTCTCCCTGGAGTCTCGAGAAAAGAACACAGCCTGCTAGCACTTCCATGCTGGACTTGTGACCTATGGAACTGTGAGATAATAAATTTATATCACTTAAGCCACTAAGTTTGTGGTCATTTGTTACAACAGCAATAAAAAAAACACAGGAGCCATTAAAGGAATAAATTGAGACTTGAACTAATTTGCTGCCAGAAGAATGGTCATTTTAGAAAAAAACAGAAAATATTTAGGAGGATATTGATAAAAGACTTCTCAGATTTCTGAAAATGTGTGGCTAATTTACTTTTGAAGTGCCAGACAGGGACACCTGGGTGGTTCAGTCAGTTAAGCATCTGCCTTTGGCTCAGGTCATGATCTCAGGTCCTGGGATCGAGCCTCACATCGGGCTCTCTGCTCCACGAGGAGTCTGCTTCTCTCTCTGCCCCTACCCTCTGCTCATGTTCTCTGTTTTGGTCTCTTTCTCTCAAATAAATAAATAAAATCTTTAAAAAAATACTCTTTTTTTTTAATACTCTTAAGTGCCATACACTCTTTGATAAAGTTTCTTGGGGGCAAAAGATCTCAAGTTATAGGAACTAAAATAGAAATTAAGTAATATGTAAAATGTGAAATGTTAGTTTGACAATTAGTTCTAAAAAAGTTTTATAATCCATTAATATGATCAGAGTTTAGTTTGCTATTTTACTTATTATTAATACTATCAAACCCCATCACAAACCATTATTTTTATAAAGAAAAAAGAAAAATTTCCATTATTATAGATGAACAAAATTTTTAAAATGATTGACTTCTTGGCTTCCAGTCCACTATTTAAATCTTGAAATGGTCTAGAAAAGACTTAGTCTTAGCTCAGAGTTTAGTACAGCTCATATGGCAGTCTTGAAAATTTCTCAAGAAAAAGGAAGGAAAAAACCAAAAATGTCTCTGCACCTTCTGTGATTTCATAGCAAAGATAAATTTCAATTCATCCATTTCCATTCTAGTCCTACATGCCCCACTGGTCTGGGAAAATTGTTCCTGACAGAGGGATGAAAACAAATGAGGACTTGCCTGTGTTTTGCTGATGTGTAGGAGAGATCTTTCCCAGAATTTCCTTTTGGCGAAAGCACATCTTTCGATTTACATAAAAGTGACTGTGTTTTTCCTTTCACTTGTACCCTTTTGATTTACATTCTTCCTTATTGACTCACTTCTTCCTGGTGTGTTAAAAATCACTCCTTAAATTCTAGAATGACTGCAAGTCCTTTTTGGCTCTTCTTTGGGACCTGCTTCTTCATGACCACATTCATTCTAATCTTAGCTGTTTTACCCCCCATGACCGGCCTGAAGAATGGGGCTCACTTGGGGTTGTTCCCTGAGGACCTATTTTCTCTGCATGTAGCGGAAGTAAAAACATATTTATGGCACAAGATCCTGTATGGTATTTGAATGCCTAAAACATTTTAAAAACAGTATTGTTTTTATAAAAGAGATGAAATATATTAAAGTTTTAGTCTACTAGATAGTAAAGTGTGAGTTTTTAAGAATAACGAATAAAGATGGTTTCAAGAAGACTTACAAGCAAAATTCATCCATTTTTAAATTTAAACTATACATCTAAACTGATAAAGGAAGGGCACCTGGGTGGTTCAGTAGTTGAGCATTTGCCTTTGGCTTAGGGCAGGATCCTGGTCCTGAGATGAGTCCCGCATCGTGCTTCCTGCAGGGACCCTGCTTCTCCCTCTGCCCTTGTCTGCCTCTCTTCCTCTCTGTGTCTCTCATGAATAAATAAAATCTTAAAAAAAAAATACTGATAAAGAAAACAGAAAGCAATAATTAAAGGCCCAGAGGTTTGGGGACCAGATTAAACTATCTTAGGTGTGAATGCAAATTCTGTAACATATTTGCTCTATGACCTTGGACTTAATATTTAATCCTTATTTTTGCTGTTGTCCCCCATCTGTAAATGAGAATGGTGACACCTACCCTACAAGGCAGTTGTTGTAAAGATTACAGCACAATAAGTCCTAACACATTGAACAACTGTTTGCCATCCTGTATGCTTGTTGAGAGTGAGAACTATATCTTCTCACTGTGTTTTTCCCATGCCAACTAAATTCAGCAGCCATCTGGTAGACAAGGAAAAGATACACATTTGAACGACTGAACAAGAGCAGCAGTGTGAATAATCTAGAATAACAGATCATTGGAATGAGTGTATTCCTAGTAGGAGAAGCTTACATGTGGGCTTTCATAGAATGAGATTTACATGATTCATGGATAGCCAATATTTGTAATTAGATTGCACTCCATGGGAACACACAAGTTTTTTTTTTTTTTTAAATTTTATTTATTTATTCATGAGAGACACAGAGAGAGAGAGAGAGAGAGAGGCAGAGATGCAGGCAGAGGGAGAAGCAGGCTCCATGCAGGTAGCCCAATGTGGGACTTGATCCTGGGACTCCAGGATCATGCCCTGAGCTGAAGGCAGGCGCTAAACCATTGAGCCACCCAGGTGTCCCTACACAAGTTGAGCAGAAAGCCACCCAAGATGTTACTGAGCAATAGAAGTCAATAACGATGCCAATCCCTTTATACTCACTGGCTTTTGTTTTCGTTTTTAACACTAGAATCAATGGATCTAGGCTGTTATCCATTTTATATTATTATCCATTATATTACCTTAGGAGCTGATCTTACACCATGAAGTCTTCTTTTGGCATACTGAAATATAGTGAATATATTTGATAGGGCAATTTGGAAATTTGGGGGGGTCTTGATTTTTTTTTTTTTCTCTGTGAAACCCTGATCCCAGAGTCTGGAAAAACCTAAAAGTTAGACTTTAGCAAACTTACTTGAAATGGTGGCTTCAATTTTCACTATCTAGTTCTGACAGTTCTTAAAACAGGCTATTAACTTATTTGGAACCCTGGTGTGAGAACATCTTTGAGCCAAAACTTGGCAACTTTTAATAAATAGAGATGGTAACTCAAAGAATAAGACACCATTATCACTGATCAGGAAAAGATTTATCTTGAAAATAATATTATGGGTTATTACTAGTATTTTTAATGTACTTTTTATAGCCAATATGGCGTGCTGTGGGCTGCATTCAACCAAAAATGACTCATAAATATTTTAAGGGCTTATGCTTTGAGGACAGGCAATCAAATTTAAATAAAGCACATGTTTTAAAGTGGCATGTTTAAAACTTCAGCTACAAAAGGTCTTCTTTTAGTCCTAGAATGGCATCATGCTTTCTTTAGTGAAGCTAATTGCACCAGGGAATGAATATGAATCACTCTTAATTTTATTAATCTATTTATATTGCTTCTCTATCTGAATCATCAAAATATGATGATGATCAGGCTTTTAAGAAGTCTGATGTTTTGCTTCTCTTTGTTTTGCAATAGTTGAATAAATTCATATTATATATTACTTGGGAGTGCCTACTATGAGTGGGAAAAGTAATTAAAGACTTGTGATAGCAAACATTTCTGTGCCTGATAACATAAACCCAATGGATTTAAGTGATTTAACAAAGGATTTCATTTGTTATTTTGTAGTAATAAATATGATGAAAAAGAGAGTCAGATTAATTTTAAAAGGAAAACAGAACAAATTTGTTTATATCTAATTAAATTGATTCATTAGCTATGCTATTATAACTAGCCCACTAGGAAAGCATTATTAAATAATTAAATATAGAGTCACTCAATATTATAATATTGCATTGTTTTAATCAAGGTGTCAACTCCAATCATGTAGATAGATGACAATGGGTTAAGGACCTAGGACATAGAAAGCTGACAGGATTTAAGGGGCAGAAATGGTGGAAAAGCATGGAAGTAAGTCATAAAGAGACGATTCAGGGGTAAAGACAGAGCTGGTGTTCTGGAAACAAGTCCAAAAGTTTGTCATGACAGAGAAAGGGATGAGAGGAGAGCTATAACTTAATATTAAAAAAAAATGTGCCTTGTAGATTGACAAACATTGGTTCAAATCATACATTGGTTCACTGATGGCTTACAACAGACCTCAGGGTAATATCAAAGCTTGATTCTTGTCTGTAAAATGGGATTAATAATGTTTGCCTCTTAGGGTTATTTCATGTTTGCCCACCACTAGGCATTCTCTTTGGACTGATGTCTGTTCTCCAGGAACTTATATTTCAATAGGATGAGAATATGCACACAATTCGTAACATAGAGTATGATGTAGGCAGTGTGTATGCAAGGTCCTCTAGCAACTGAAAGTTGGGAGGAATGAACTCAGCTTGGATAGATGAGGGGAAACTGCACAGAGAAATAGGCACTTACCCCTATGTAGCATCATTGATTATCCAAGTCAGCACCTGGGTGGCCATCACCATAGATTAGGTGGCTTAAGCAACACAAATGCATTTTCTTACAGTCCTGGAGGCTGGAAGTCCTAGACCAGTGTGCCAGCTCAGTTAGGTTCTGGTGAGAGCGCTCTTCCTGGCTTGAAGACTGCTGCCTTCCTCCTGTGTGGTCACATGATCTTTCCCTTTTGTGTGCGGGCGTGTGCACTGAGAGAGCTCCCTGGCATCTCTTCCATTTTGTATAAGGCCACCAGTCTTACTAAATTAGGACTCCACCCTTATGACCTCATTTAACCCTCATTGCTTCCTAAAATCCCTAATCCCCAAATGCAATTGCACTGGGGGTTAGGGATTCAACATATTCATTGGAGGGTAGCAGGAAGAGCCAGTTTAGTCCACGGCACCATCTAGTTAGAAGTAGGTACCGAGACTGTGAAGACGAAGGAACAATGGATACAGAGTCCACAGAGGCTGAGCAAAAGGAATACGAAGCTCAGACAAGTACTCCAGCCCACCAGGAATTCTGCACCAGAAGAAAATTCTTCACAATTAGGTGACAGTTTTTCTCAGACTAGGAACTGTTGCATATTTCCTTTTTTTTTTTTTTTTTTTTTTTTAGGGCAAAAGACAGTCTCTAAGTGCAGTTATCTGAGGCCTTGTAGTAGAGCTCAGTGGGAGCATGTGGCAGAAGAAATGATGCTGATATAGAAACAGATGATAGAGAAATGAAAACTACTATCTCATGCATCTTTGATTCTTCCGTGGGGTCTGATTTACTCACTGGCAGATGCTCAATGTCAGTTTAATTAACTTGACAGGAAAACCCAAATACATTAAAACAAACTTGTGTTTTTGGTCCAAAAATGACAAAAAGTATCTTCTTTTCAGAAAAAAAGAACACTAAATTGTTGCTTAATATTCCAGAAAAAGTGAGGTATTTGTTAAAATATCTAACTATTCACTGAAGCTCATAAATGTTGAACTCAGTGAAGAATGAGTGCAGAGCGCTGGGATAGAAATTTTATTTCTACCTTCTCTTCTGTGCATAAGAGGACTGCACTGTACAGCCTTCTTGAAGTTAGATTGGACACATGACCAAGGGCTGGCCCATGAAATGTGGGCAGATGTGATGCAAGCCACTTGCAGGCTTGGCTCTTAAATATACTTTTTATGGCCCTCAAACATTTCTTCACTTCTAGAGGGGACACCCTGACTTGGAGACTGCATGCTGCATAATCTGAAGTTATGAGATTGAGGAGGCTCATTTAACATGAACTGGCTTTGTGTAAGTGATACAGAAGTCTATTGTGTTAAAGCCACTTAGATATCAGGTTAGGTTATCTTATCCTGACTAATACACTGCCCTTTCCATGTGTGAGGAAAGTTGTTTTCTGTTCTGCTTAATTCTATTTGATTTTAGTTTTCAAAAATATGGGTCCCAAGCTATTAAACTGATTTAATAACCCCCTAATGGGTCCTGATCTGTAGTTTGAAAAACACCCATTTAAAGAATGTTAGAGTTCAGACAAGGTAATGGTATGCTTGCATTAAAATGATTGAATCACAGGCTTAAAGATTTAGACTTTGGGGCTATGGTTCAGACTAATCACAACTGGGTGATTCCATTGTCTTTCTAGGTAGCTAAAAGCCTATCCCAGCCTTCTCATCGATTGGTAACAATGGAAACCAACTCTAGAGAATTGTGTTTTTCAAAAATGAGGCAAATGCTATTAAAACATCATAAATATTAATGAGATATTCCATAGAAAGGACAAAGAAAATGAGATACTAATTTTGAAATGATCGGGGTTTGTGTGTGTGTGTGTGTGTGTGTGTGTGTGTTTTCTTCGTGATCTGTGATGGCTCAAACTGCCTTACCAGGTTCCATTTTCACTCATGATCTTCAATCTAGAGTTTTACTTATTTCTAGCTTCCTGGAGCGGTCTGATGATGGCCCATCCCCAGGAGTTACCTGTCCAGCTGCTTTTCCTCCTTGAGGCCTGACTCCTTCAGGAGAAACATGATGCCAGTTAGGTGCTGACCTTTTAATTAACTCAAATACTAAAGTTCTCTCTAAGAAAGGTTGTTCACGCTCTAGACATCTGTCACTGTGTAGCAAAACCTTTTGTCCCTGTGTTCATGGTACCCTCAACCATGGAACTCTTTCATAAAACTTTGAAACTACTCTCAAAGAGAAGGATGGTTGTCAATGTAACAGTTTCACCTTCTTTTGGTTGTTTTTGATTCTTTGTTTATTTTTAACTAATATGTTGGTCAAACAAGAAGGTATCAAGCTTAGAGATAGCAGATCTCCATCCCTTCTGAAAACTGTAGGAAGTCTTGATATCCTGGTGTATCCTGGGTTTAGATTTGACTCAGCCCACCCTCCTGTCTGTGGGTTTCAAATTATTTTAAGCCCTAAGGAGATTTTTTTGTCTACCCTGTCTCTACTTGAACTGTCAGGAAAGTTTGATGACAAGGAGCCACATAAGCTTTCTGCTGATATGAACTTTTATTTAAAATTTTTTTTCATTAAGCTATCTCAATATTTCAACAAAACATATTAGGAGCAAATTTAAAACAGATTCTGACCTAACTTCTTCACAGGTTAAAATCCTCTGATGTTACTTAGTTTTGGCAGAAAATGATTAGTAAATATTTTTACCAACATAGTTAAAAGCATGTGGTCCTGTTCTTATGTGAAGATTTCATATTCTGTGGACTTGCAGAACAGGAAGAGAAATAAAAGAAAAATTTATGAAAGTACATTAAAGTATATAAAGACCACAAAATGCGAGATAGCAAGCAAAGGTACAAATAACCCATATTCAAATATGACATTGCCATTTACAAGAAGGCAGTCTACTACGAGTGGATGTGATACATTTATGCCAGACATTTAAGGGCAGAATAACAGCAGAAATCATGGTAAAATCTGAAGTGTCATTCTGAGGGGACTTATTTCTCATCACAATAAATTAATCTCTATGACTAGTTCCTAATTTGATTATTAAGTGTGATTATTGTTTAAGGCCACTGACAACTGGCATGCACTAGAAATAAAGATAATCAGGTTATAGCCCTGATGGCTGCTGGCTTTTGGGAAGAAGGAGGAAATACTAGTTATAAAGGAGTGGGAATCATCTGAAGTGTTCAACCATGGACATTGATGGTGTTTCCAGCGCAGAGAGAAAATGGGGGATGGAATCAAGGACTCTTGAATGCAGTGCCAAATTAATTATTTTTCCTTTGACATAAAAGAGAAACCATCAGAGGCTTGAATGCAGGGTAGAGACCTGATGAATTTGAAGTTTCGATACAATCCTCATTGGAAAAGATGGATTGGATGACTGGAGGTAAGGAAGTCAGAGGTAACTATCTAAACTCAGTCTGAGATGTAGAAATGGAGCTGGCGGATAGAAAGGATTTGTAAGAAGGCAAAAGTAGAATGCCCCAGGCTAGGGAACCAACTGAATGTAAGGGTGGAAGAGGAGCAGATATCAAGACAAGATCTCAAGTTTCTTTTCATGGTGATAAAATGAAAAGAACATAGTAAGGAACTAGGTTTGGGGATAATGATAATCAGTTCAGTTTTGAACCTATTGAGTTAATTTTCAAATTAGACTCAATTTATGATGGTCTTTGAAAAGCAGGTCAAAGAGTTCAACTTTGATGCAGTCATTAGGCAAGAGCTATTGAAGAGCTAAATTATGGAATAAAGATGATGTTACAGTATAACTTCTTGTCTATCCATATATAACTGTTACGAAGATAAAATAGATAAGAAAAATCCATCTTGGAGAAGCTAGTGATGCACAGTGATAGCAATAGAAAAAATTAGCAATAGAGAAAATCTCTTAACAAGGGGAGATTTGATGTCATGTCATGTAAGGAATACAGAACCCCCAACTATTTAACACCCCCGTGCCTGAGTAAAAAGTTGACTCCTCCAGATAATTAAGTTCTGCAGATGGAAAGCTTAGCAAGTGGACCTGAAAGGGGGTGCCTTAGTAAAAGTTATAAAAGGCACCCCCTTCTATGAGAGGCTATAGTCCCACGTTGGGGGTTAACACTTAGCAATGGGAGTGTGGCCTGAGCTTCGGCTCCCATTTACCCCTGTGACCCAGCTTCCCTTTGCAGGGTGGGTGGATGGATGTTGGTGCCAGAGGGAGGGTAGATAAGCCTGGAGGCATTTGACTAGATAAGAGAAAAGGAAAAGAGCCGTGTTTTTGTTTTTACTTTAAGGAGATAAAGGACTTTTGGGAAAGGAAGATTAGACTTTTCCTAATGACTTTACCGGGCAGAATTGTGATGAGCAAGCCACTATTTCCTAATAGGTAAACTTTTTAAGTAAATAAAACTGCCCCAAACCACGACTTTCTTGGGAGACAGTGAATTCAATCATTGGTAGTAACAAAATGAGTCTGGATATCTGACTGATAAATATTTTACAGAGGAATTCTTCAAAAATTCTTTCAAGCCTGTGGTTTGATGATTATTTGCCAAATTAATATTATGGCCAGTAAATCTGTGACTGGAATGTGGAAGGCAGAACTTGGTTTGGTCCTTGTAAGAGGAACATTTCCTCGCACAAAACGATTTGGGAAAAAATAAATAAATAAATCCCCCACTGAACACTTAACTTTTATTTTTATTTATTTATTTTTTTAACACTTAACTTTTAATATTTGCATAGCTGTATAGTATTTGCTACTGTTGACCATGACTCTGAGAAAGGTACCAAATCAATTTTGACCTTGAAGTCCTACCTGAATGGATTGATAATTCTAATAGAAGTTGTGTTTGATGAAATCCTGATTTAATTTTGGGGAGATTAGTTGTCTGTATTCCTCATTTTCTAAAGTAAATAATTGGATAGCCTAGTGTTTATTGTTTTGTGTTTCTGAATTCAATCACTTTGATTTGATATATGTTACATCTTGGACATCAAGTTTATCTCGGGCATCAATTTTATCTCAAAATGAAGGTGTTCATTATGCTGAATGAGGACTTTAGGGGCTTCCATTTTGACGCCAAACTTTCTAGTTGGGTTCTTCTTTCCAGCTGTCTCTTGGTTCTGGAAGACCCTGGGGGTAAAGCATCCATAGATGGGAACAGAAACTGCCCCCTCAGGCAATTAGGACTGCCCTGAACCAGCAAGAGAATTGCCTCCAAGACAGTGAGGGATTTGACCCTCAATACCTTCACCTACTTTTGCCCCATAGTTCCCTCATGTAATCCTAGAAGTATTTTCAGCATTTTGGAGACAGTCTTTGAGATACTAGTCCACTAACTTCCTGCTGTTGGCCTCACTGAGGTAAATTCCTTTCTTATTTCACCACCGTGCATTTCTCTGCCTTTGGATTTTGTCGGTGGCAAGTGGCCCTAACCTGGTCTGTTTGGGATCTCTGGAGCCAGATGCTCTTGCCCTCCTGAGCCCTGGCTACATGGACGGACTGTAAATAAGTGTACAGGTATAATGTATCTATATTGAACTGAAGCAAGAAAGTAAGGATAATAAATATCAAAGATCTTGCTTTTATTTAATGTTAGATTAATTAACCCAACTAACTTAAGGACAATGAACTTTCTTTGAAAAAGAATGTAAGTTGATCAAAATCGAGTTTCTTTTCAAAGGCTTCTGCAGTAGAGAAAGTGGAAAGAAAATGGAGAAAGGAAAACAGCTCCCAAAGAAAGATGAAGATGAACCTGAGCCAGTTACACAGCTAGTGTGACTTCTACCTTTTCGAAGGATAAATAGAAGGTCAAGAAGATAAAAATCTGGCTTCCTGGTTCAGGACGTTGTTGCTCATCTTGGAACATATTCTATGTTGCAACTAATTAGCCTTCACTGGGGACTAGAAACTAATTCTAATGAATCAGAATGTCTAGTAGTTAATGATATTATTTTTAGCAAAGTAAAATATCGTGTCTATTAAATATGTAAAGCAATACAGGTTGCCCCACCATCTGAAAGTAGAGCATTCCCATGAAATCTTTCTTTCTTTTTTTTTTTTTTCCATGAAATCTTTCATAAGCCAAAATGGCATAAAATGAAGATGTAACTACTATTAATTTTATGTGGAAAAAAAAAAAAAAAACTTGAGCATTCCCAGACCCAAAAAATAACTTCTCTTAGGCTTTTTCTGATACCCTATGACATATCTTGCTAACAAATGCACAAAATAAATCAAGATAAAGCACAGTTGCTTACAGACACACTTCAAAGCTATGCTGGCTTGATGCTGAGATGTGGCGCATAGTTCCCAGGGAAGGAGCTCGGCAGTGCCAACTCTCACTTGGGGTAGATGATGCCTCCATGAGGGTTTGCTTCAAAACAAATGCTGAATGTTATTTTTGCTTTTCCCCTTTTTCTCATAATAGCAAAAATTATCTTTGCATTTATTTAGCTTAGCAAAAACAGATACTAATGTAGGTCTTTCCCAAAAGCAATTGTAACTGGCATAATGTGAACTCCAGGGATGCCTGTACTTATTTTTAATGATAGCTGTGTAATCAGAATTGTAGGAAATAAAAGAAAATAAATATTCAAAAGATCAGTGGGACAGTAAACCTGTGAACTCACTCAAACTCAAATACTCCATCGCTTAAAAAAATGAATTATCATTTAATTTACAGGAAACCTGTTCATCAATATTCAGTTATAGGGTCACCTACCCTGAGACAGGTACCCATGATGAAAACAGCAGTAGCAGAAAGAGCAACCACCAAACTCCTTTTAAAATAATCAGTCATTCTTGTTAGCTTGATATAACAAGCTAACTGCCTAAAATAATATTTCAATTCAAGTAGCTTTAAGTGACTAGAAACCTGCATCTCTATGGTGTACCAGGTTCTACTGAATTTAGGATACTATCATTGCTACTTAATTAAAAGTATCTATGTCAGCATGCAGAAGAAAAATCAAAATAATATTTACCCTGTCTTATGTGGCAGCCTTTCATGGCTTATTGCCATTTGGCATGAATATAGTCTAGAATCAGGCTCAGTATTATAAAGTACGATTGCTTAGTTATCTATGTCTGTGTAACAAACTGCAACTTGATGACTGGGTCTCATCTGCCAGTTCCCAGAACTGCAAATGCTTGAGGTATGAAAACTGTGGGGAGAACCCTGGGTGGCTCAGTGGTTTAGTGCCTGCTTTCAGCCCAGGGCATGATCCTGGAGTCCCGGGATCGAGTCTCACATCAGACCCCCTGCATGGAGCCTGCTTCTCCCTCTGCCTGTGTCTCTGCCTCTCTCTCTCTCTCTCTCTGTCTCTCATTAATAAATAAAATATTAAAAAAAAAAGGAAAAGAAAATTGTGCCGACTCTTTTAAGCACTCATTGCTTCAGACTATTGTCATATTTCCTTAATGTACTGGCCAGGTTTTGTTCCCCAGATCTCAGAGCTACATTGCTTATGCATAAGGTCTAATGAGCATATTCCTAAGAACATTTCTTTGATCTTCTGCTGACAGTCCCTCCCTCACGAGGATGTGTTTGTTAAATCCATGTGTCAATTTAGCTGGCACCATGGGATACCCAGATATTTGGTCAAAGATTATCCTGGTATTTCTAGGAGGGTGTCTGAATGAGATTAACATTTAAATTGGCAGACTTTGAGTAAAGCAGATTGCACTTCATTATGTGGGTGGGTCTCATCTGATCAGTTGAAGGCCTGAGTAGAACAAAAACACCAGCCTACCCCAAGCAAGACAGCATCCACCAGCCTGCTGGCCTTCAGACTGGAACTACAGCTTTGGTTCTCCTGGGTTTCCAGCCCACGAGAATAACTCTGCAGATTCTGGATTTTCCAGCCTTTATAATCATGTAAACCAATTTCTTTCTTTTTTTTTTTTTTTTTTATGTAAACCAATTTCTTATAAAAAAATTCTCTCTCCCCAAACACACACACACACACACACACACACACACACACACACACACACACACACACATTATTGGTTCTCTTTTTCTGGAGAACTATGACTTGACTAATGTGGACAGGACATAGGGCAATATACTCTACCATTCTCTCCATCATCCCTGTCTTGGCCCAGGGCATAAATCCTCTCCCTCCTTTTTCTGCCTCAGTCAAAACACCTCAAGCAATTCAACGTGTACTTCCCTAAAGCTGACTCCACAAATTCCTCTAACATATACATATATGAATCCTAGGAGTACATATAACCTTTGATGTACACATTTGTATACAAATCCTTGTCCCCATTTTGGACTGCTTTCCCATGATAGATTCAAAGAAGTGGACTTCTTGGGTCAAAGCTATGAGTTATTTAACGATCTTCATTCATACTGGCAAAGAGCTTTCCTCAAACATATATCACTACTAGGCCTTCATCAATAATGAATATTCACACTCATATAGTACATCGTTCCTCTAATTAGCATTTCTTTGATTGCTGGCCAAGTGGAATGTAGTTTAAAAGTTTATTTGCCATTATTATTTCTTTTTCTAAGAACTGTCTTTTTATATCATTTTACTCATTTGTTTTGGGGGGAAGTATAGGGGGTTAAGGATATTAACTCTGTATCTTTCATATACTTGAAAATATGTTTCTCATTTTGTTGCTTACTTTTACATTTTTATGAGGTTTTATTTTATAAAAGAAATATATATATGTTGTAGAAAATTTGGAAGATACAGAAAATAACGTAGAAGGAAATAGAAATTACTCAAATTTCCCAGAGATGGCTGTTACCAACATTTTGCTATAAATTCTTCTAGTCTTTTGTTGTGGATATATACATATAAATATATACATATAAATGTTTTAGGGATATTGCACATCCTGCTTATGACATTTTCAATTTTTACTCTAGGATATATAATGAAAATTTTATCATGTAATTTTTTTTTTTTTTTTTTTTTTTTTTTTTTTACAGCATGATTTATTTGACCTATTTCCATTTGGAGGTTTTTGGCTGTTAACCGATTTTTACTGTAGTATATAGGGAAAAATATCCTGGAAAATAAATCTTCCTATATATCAGTAGTATTAGATTATAGAATTATAATTTCTTATGAAAAATGATGCATATTTTAAAGCTTCTGATACATATAACCAATCTGTTCTCCAAAATAATTCATAACCCTCCGGTAATATAAGAAGATGCTCATTCCTCTATACTCCCAGTAATACTTGTTATGATTATTAAAAACAGTACCACCAGAAAATAGCTTTGAAAATATGTAGGTGAAAATGAACATTTCTGATGCTTTACCTTTTCTTTGACATGTATTCTTTCATTTATTCAAATAATAACGGAATACCACCACAGACCAGGCACAGTGCTGAGTTCTGAGAAATTGGAAATATCCTCTCTCCTTCCTGATTCATCATCTCCATTTCTTGGGTGAAAAAGAATTCTTGACATAGGCTTTTCCTCTCAAGTATCCAAGTATCTTGAGAATACATTGTATCTTCCCTATCTCTCAACTACAGGATTGTTACTCAAATAGGACATTCTCACCAGTGTCTGCTCTATTATGGCCAACACTCTAATGGGTGGTTCCATCTGAGTAATACTTTTTTTTTCTTTCTGATGCATTCCTGATTTTTTTTTTTTTTTTTTTTTTTTTTTTTGAGATCGATGCAGTGCAGAAGGTATGGACAAGCCAGTTGTACAATGAGCCTCTGGGAGCAATTGTGAAATAAAATTGAAAGGCAGTTTGATATTGTAGAAAGAGGTGGATTTTGAGTCAGAAAGATCTTAGTTCTCACACTTGCACGGTAACCTTGGACAAATTATCTAGCTGCTTCTTTTGTGAGGTGTGACTTATATAACACTTTTCTCACTGAATAAAAAATTCCAGAAGAGCACCAGCCACTGAGCAGAGCGAAGGATTTTGGGGTTGTGTCAGTCAGACCTTATTTGCTACTTGGTCTGTCTCCTTTCACCAATCTTCTCTCTTGTTTTAATAGTTGTGTCTTCCTAGGCATCCTTGGCCTTCCTGCTGGCCCTGGGAAACATGGGTCTCTACTTGAGATGACCAACATGCGCTTTTTTTTTTTTTTTTTTTTTTTGTTTTTTTGAAACAGTGCTGTTTGTTATGCACCTGTCTTCACTCTGCTCATTTATGAACCCTTGCTCTGACCGGGCCTTTTCCACAGGGATAACTAATTATTGGGAAAACTGTCAGCTCCTTATGGGCAGAAAATACATCTTCTGTTTTTTTCTGTCTTTCCATCCACAGTGCTTACCTAGCAGTGTCTGGCACCCTGTAGGTCCTTAATGATTATCTATTGAATCTGAACGATTCATCTGAATTTGGGTTTAAGGATTTATGTTCAATCTCAAGAGTGCTTTGTTTTGTTTTAGTTTTCATTTCAATGCCTTTCTTTTGTTTCACCTGAAGACGTCCTGTGTTACTATCAAGACTATACCCAAATGTCACCTTCCCTTGAAGGCCTCGTAGGGGTCTCCCAGGGAGTAAGTGAATCACATCTCAAGGCTCTCCAGGCATTTTGTCTACTTACTCTCATCATCTTTCTCCTTTGGTAGACTCTGATCTCTTATGTATCTTTGGATTCCTAGTGCTCGACATACTGAAGTAAGTGTTCAATAATCATTTTTCTGGATTGGATGGTGGGGGAAGCTATGTTTAATTATTCCTATTACTTTGAACTTCAGTTTATGTAAAGGAGAAGTCAGTTTAAGAATGAAGAATGGTAAGTAAAAAGATGCAATATGCAGTAATTGGGGAGTTCAGGGGATGAGGAGATAGGTTTTAATAGGTGGTGCCATAGCTTAATGGCTGCACATATAGGGGCCAACTTTCTCCTTTCTCTGGCTGTCTCTAGTCTCTGCCTGGTGACAAAAGGAAACCTACTGGAGGTGGCAGTACATTCCCTGTAATTTATTATTTTAGAGATAATGCTTTTCCCTTATGACACACTGCTCTCCATTGATGATGGAATTCCTGGGACCATGGCAGCCCCATGGGCAGATATTTATGCTTCTCAAAACACACTCAGAGTCCTCTGCAGAAAAAATGGCCCAGCTGAGACAGGTCCCTGGACCTTCCTTATGTAACTCATTAAAGGATATATGTGGGTAACCAGAGCTGCAGTGGAAGACAAAGGTAAATAAGTATATGCTTCAGAATCGAATTGTTGGTCTTGAACATATGTCATTTCACCCTTGCAAGACCTTATAACTTTGTGTTGTTAGTAAGTTGAATTACAATGCTTTTGGTTTGACCTCTCAATTTAAAGATTAAGGTGTTTTTAAAAAGATTGGACTTTAATTTTCTAAGGCTTTTAGAAGATACTTCAGCTTTTCCTTGTCAGCATTTCTAAGAATTTTTTATTTCTCATATATGGCCTTAGACTATCACTGAATCTATAGGCATTTCCTCTCTCTTAACCCCCTATTTTATACTTCAATGCCCATTCCCATTTGTCAACTTTGAAACACTGGACCAAATTAAACTCAAGCAAGTCTTGGTGGAGGTAATTCTCTCTCAAGGATATCTCTCAGGGAGTGCACGGTTAATAGGAAAGTAGACATATCCACAGTTTTCCATAGCCCTTATGTTTCTCATTCACTCTGGGCTTGAAAGAATAAAAGTAAACATTGAGAAAAAGGAATTTAGACTTGGGAAAATTTTTGTTCCTCCTAATATTTCTAGTTTGACTTTGGGAAAAGAAGTGAATGTTACAGTTTTCAGATGAGTAATTTGGGGTTTTGAGTCTTCTCCCAGTTATCCATCCATGTGTGGAATCAACATAGGCAAGAAAGGAAAGAATAGGGGACTGATTACTTAATTTTTAAAAATAAAACTGATGAGACAGCAAATGATATTCAATCCTATTAAAGAGACTAAGCACAGTCCTTAAAAAAAAATCTTTACATTCCTTGCATTGGGATTGTGTGATATGGTTCCACAATTCAGAGATTGGAAATTACAGAACATCTGCAATGAAATTGGTTTTCTGTGGAAAACTGATGAATCACTTACTGCCAATGACTAGAAGGAAAAGCACTTGTTTATGCCCTTATGTAATGAATTTTTATGAGGTGAAGTTTGCTGTTTATAAAAAATACACTTTAAGCTGCTGTAGATGTAAAATAATAGAATTCAGAATTCAGAGCAATGCATTACTGCAAAGACAGTCACTAGCAGAATATTATCTGCTTACAAAACACCAAAACAGGGCTATTACTTCTATAATGGAATTAAAAAAAATCTCATCTACCCAGTTGGATTCTAGAAGAAAAAGTATTTAAAGAGACATAGCTGAAATTGACAGCTCCAAAATTGCATGTATTTTCAATGAAAAGTTATTAATTCTCTTATTGTGCTCCTGAATTCCAACTGTGTTTTCCCTCAAAGCAAGAATGCCACAGAACATTTTAAATTTAAAATGGCACTTTTAAGATACACAACAAAAGGCAAACTGGGGGTGCTGTCCTCTCTATACTGTTAAAGAAGTGCTTGTAGAAATCTTCCCACAATAATACCATCAGTCGCTCTGCTCCATATTTGTGAGGGGCTTCCTGATCAAACCCCAAACTCTCTACCCTTCTATAAACACTTACAAAGCAACTACATCGTGCTGGTCACATTTTTTGGCTGCAGTGCCACAAGAGAGATGAGAGAGAGAGAGAGAGAGAGAGAGAGAGAGAGAGAGAGAGACACTTCTGTCCTCATTGAGCTCACAGTCTATTTTGCTGTTTAAGAAAAAAGAGTTATCTAGTTGAAACTGAGGAATATTCTAGTAGGCTTGAGAAGGGGCATTAAGAAATTTCACATGTAATATTGGATAGGGGGGTGCTTGCTTTCAAAGAATATATTTTCTCTTTGTATGTGAAATTGCAAAGCTATTTTAAAGCAATTGACCGTACTGTAGTATTTCATAATTTTTGTTGACTAAAAAGGCGCTTTCACAATTTGATGTGGATTTAAAAGAATAGAGTCTAATTAGGAGAGAATACTATTTCCTGAATGCTTAGTGAGATATGATTACTAGGGAACCATCTGGACACCTCTCAGAATAATAAAGTCTCTGGTCCCACTTATTCAGAATTTTGACTGCGTAGATAAAGTCTCAGCTGAAGTTCAAGTTTGTAATATGTCTTACTAGTAACCAAACAATAAAAATACTCAGAAATATCAGTATTTTTATGTCCACATCTGGAAGGAATACAGAATCCTGAGTCAGATCCTGGGTCTTGATTCTTAGTTGCAGATATACAGGCATCTTATAGGCTTAGGCAAACTGTCAATATAAAATATTCATATCCATTGTTTTGATCTGGTGTATGGATTCTAGATATTTTAAAGTAAGTAGACTACACTTATTTAAAAATACCATACAATGGGGATCCCTGGGTGGCGCAGCGGTTTGGCGCCTGCCTTTGGCCCAGGGCGCGATCCTGGAGACCCGGGATCGAATCCCACATCGGGCTCCCGGTGCATGGAGCCTGCTTCTCTCTCTGCCTCTCTCTCTCTCTCTCTGACTATCATAAATAAATAAAAATTAAAAAAAAAATAAAAAAAAATAAAAATAAAAATACCATACATTTAGAAACATCAAATACTTTTGGAAAAGGGAGTGGGCACTTTTTACCTTTTTGTTGCCTACATACTTCTAAGTGGTTTAAAAATGTATGTATTATATGGAATCAAATTTACTATTTAATTTAAAATGTGTAAAATAATTCACTCTTTTGACCGTTGTGGTTGGCCAGAAAGGTAGGATTTTATTGTCATGCAAAAAATGGATACTCTAGGGTTTTTTAGGATCTTATATCTCCTATATTTACATTTTAAACTTATTTACTAGTTATGCAGATGTTTTACCTTTGAAATGAACTGAAACAAAATTGCCCACAAGATTTTAAAGAAATAAATAACTGGTTTTGGTGTAATCAAGAAGTATTACATGCTCAATGTAGAGAATTTGGGAAATATAGAAAAAGGTAAAGAAGAAGATTAAAGTTTAATAGCTGAATTTTTATTAGAATATTTATTATATTTATTATAATATATGTATGGGTCTACTTATCTCATAAGTGCCTATTTGTCTCATTTCAAGATATATATGCGCCTGCTGAGATCATATGGTACTGAATATCCAACTTCTTTCTTGTTAATACTATATTGTGAGCACTTTCTCATGTAATTGAAATTATTTATATATATTTTATATTTTTTCTCCTTTAACTTTTTTTATTAAATTAAAGATTTTATTTATTTATTCATGAGAGACACACAGAGAGACAGAGGCAGAGACACAGGCAGAGGGAGAAGTAGGCTCCATGCAGGGAGCCTGAATTGGGACTCGATCCCGAGTCTCCAGGATCACGCCCTGGGCTGAAGGCGGCACTGCTGAGCCACCCGGGCTGCCCAATTTATATATATTTTTGCACAATTTTTTTCATGGTATTTATATGACATTGAGTTAAAGAGCTATACTGCTTTATTTATTTCCCTATTTCTGAGTGTTTGTGCCATTTCATATCTTATGAATAGTGCTATTGTGAAAATCATTTCAATAAATCTGTTTCCAAATTCTTATCATTTCCTTGAAATAAATTCCTGAGGTCATTGGATATAAACATGTCCACACCTATCTGATTTTAAAATAAGCTTTACTTAACTAAGTAGATTTAAGTTTTATTGGCTCTAGGATTTCAGCACAGGATGAGCTGAATCTGTTAGTGAAAACAAGTTACCCTACTGCTAAAGAGAAGGGAAGTGAACTACCTATTGAATACCATACTTTGGATTTTTCTGGCCTCAGGAGTGACTTGGATTAATCTTGGTGGAATTGTTCTAACTAGCAGAAAACAACTCAAGGTAGTGTTCAATGAAGGCCATTGGACAACATGATAACGATGCTTACTTTTAAGAAAAATATTTTAAAACCATAACCTTTTCTTGAAAATATCAAAGACTTAGTAAGTGACTACTTGGGAACAGTAAGACATGGTCTGTCTTGTTTCATGATTTACATACTCTTTGAAGGAATAAAAACCTCAGACATATAGTGAAAGTACTTGTCAACTTACTTGTGAGTATAAATGTATTCTATATACTAGTTTTAGCTGGAGAGAACCATGGGCAGCATAGAACTTCAGTTCCATAGATAATACGGCCAATTGGTTTGGCTAAAAAGTGTGTTTGGAATTGTTCTGTTGCTGCAAATACCATTTCTTAATTTGGTTAACACTTGACGTATTAAGTATTATTAGGAAAACTAGCTTTTTGTTAAAAGCAAATCTTCTAAGTGAATCAAGTTTTTGCCTGTAAGTGCCAACATATTAAGGCTTTCTCAAGTATAACAATACTAATGTTCCTGCTTTCTTAACCAAATTATGCAGAGTATAAGGTACCCTTCATTGATGATCCAAGGTCATTTTTTTAAACTATTATAATTATTCATTTGGTCCATAGAACTTGTGTGTCCCTGTGGTCACCAGATTATACGTTTTTTTTATTTTCATTGATACTAGGTTTTTTATTATTTATAAAACTGTATACATGCTGTTTTCATCAGATTTTTCTCTCCTTCTTGTTATTTTCAGTCTGTTGTTGAAAGTTCGATAGAATTCTATTCAAAATAAAGCAGCTTCTAAATGGAGACTCAAGGAAATACCTCGAGTAGAGTTTTGATGTGTGGAACCTATGAAAATATTTTTTGGTTTCCTATGGCTTTACTTCCAGGTTCCTCACCATTTCAGATAGTGACACTGTTAATGTACCACAAATCTAAGAGAAATAATAACAATCATCACTCATACCAAATTGCCTTTGACTATGTTTTCGGGCTTTTACTCATACCTCTCCACATTAATCACAGGGAATCCTTTAGAAATATGAACTTGTAACTTCTTCCTCATATTTGGGATAAATGAAGATATTTTTTTTCACCATGGCCTTCCTGGCTTGACCCGGGGCCCCCTCACCTCACTCACCTCATTTCCTCTTTTTCTTGTACTCTATTTCTTCCTGTTCCTCAATCAGATACTGGGTTCCTCTGAGCTTGGGCACCTGCCATTTCCTTCTCCTGGCACCTCTCCTCTGCTTGGCTTTTCCCCTGAGCTCATTCAAGCCTCTTTCCAAACTTCAACTACTCAGAGATGCCTTTCCAAGAATATTCAGTTTAAACAGCATCCCTTGTCACTCTATTCTCTCGGCTTGTTTTCTCTTTTTCTTCAGAGTACTTCTAACATCTGAAATTATCTTACACATGTGTTTATTATCTATTATTCCTCCATGAATATAAACTCTATGAGAGCAGGGGTTTTTATTTTTGAGTACATCTCTGCGAATGGACGAATGCCTGTAGGGGCTTAATAAGTAATTTTTGAAAGAATAGTGTTATTTAATTCCTATTACAGTCCTAAGAGGTAGATATTACTGAATGTTCATTTCATAGGTTGATCGAATTGAATCTTGGAGGTGTTAAACTTATCCAAAACCCACTGAGTTCTGAGGCAAAGAGTCTTGGGAGCAAGGGAGCAGGATGTGCCTTGGGTTAGCTTTGACTGGTATGTTTTAGATATGATCACTAAAGCAATTGGGTATGTTACATACACAAGTAGCAGGTCTGATTCCAGAACAAGTTACATGGGTGAGAAAAAGCAATGTTAGTATAAAAGTTTTATTTTCCCATGGGGAGATGCTCAGAGGGGACAGGTTCTTGAGGCTAAAGCAGAAATGTATCATGTAGCTAAATATGACCCAGTTATACTGAACCTTGAGCCCTGAGGCCCCTGAGGAGTAGGAACAGAAGCACCAGTGTTAGAGCAAATCTCCTGGCAGTGCACAGGGAGGCAGGGACAGAATGGGGTCTGGCACTATCAGAGCAACTTGGCCAGGAGGCCTAGGTCTCTGCAGTGAGTTGGAGTTCCCTGAGGCAGCACTTGAGTACGTAAGTCAGTCATAAACCAAATGTTTTTAAGTTGAACACCACCTGCCATTACTGCGTTGTCTTACAAGCAAAGAAAAACAAAAATGGAAAACCATGAAAAAAAAAACAATGGAGACACAGTATTAGATGTGGTTAACACTAGGCTGGTCACCGAGCTCCTACAGGGATGGATGTGTTGCTCAGCTGGGGGAGTGGGGTCAGCAGGCTGCCTGTGGTAGTCATCTCCTCTGGGGTCTGCGTCGGCTGCAGAGCCATCATGTTTCAGGTCACGTCCTTCCCAGGGCAGCTCGTGGCCAGTAACTGAGAGGTGTGGGTAAAAGGGGCTGACCACTCTGCCCCAATCCATGCCAAAGTGCTTCAAGTCCCTTGCAACATTTATTTTAGTAGAACCCAATTTCTGGGGCACCTGGGTGGCTCAGTGGTTTAGCAATGGCCTTTGGCTCAGGTCATGATCCTCGAGTCCTGGGATCGAGTCCTGCATCAGGCTCCCTGCAGTGGCCAGCTTCTCCTTCTATGTCTCTGCCTCTGTGTGTCTCTCATGAATAAATATTTTTTTTTTTTTAAAGAACCCAATCTCTCATATCAGGTTTAGCTGTTCAACTAACAAAATGTCTCTATTGGTACACTGGCGTGGAGAAAGGTAGGTTCTGGTTATCCAGTGATGCGTGGAACAGTCGTACTTCCTGACCCGCAGGTAATCACTTAGCGAGGGAGTAGGTGTTAAGTAAAAATTGAAAAAATTAAAAATATATATTGTACTAAGTGTCATTAGTGTCTGTGGAAAAACTGAAAACCCTCATAATGTTGATATCTCTATTAGTTGGCATATATGTAAATATATGTAAAGTACTATTTTCACGTTAAAATTATAATATGGGCATTTACTCAGAATGCACTTTGTCAAAATAACACTACAAAAAAAACTGTTGTCATAACACAATGTTTATTTATTTAATCCTTTTAAATCTGAAATCTAAGTCAACCATTCAGTTACCTATGTTCTTATCACCCCAGATCATGGGTAAAATTAAAGACTGCATATGGACTTTTTTTTTTTTTTTTTTTTGCATATGGACTTTTGATATAAAAAAGGCAGATGTAGAGTCTAGTAAGGATCTATTGTTTTGAGCTGCCAAACACCCGCTATTATAATGGCACCCGGGTTTCCTGTGGTGAACTGTCTGCTCTCCTACTATGGGTCCACGTGGTACACAGCTAGTAATCAGAGTAGAACTTTTCTGTCCTGGTTCACAAATGCGTAATCACAAGCAGACCAATGACAGTGAGCTCCTGGACTTCGCTGGAGCTATTATGTAAGAAGCTCTCATTCCAGCAGGATCAGGAAGCTGGTGGAATGTCAGTGTGGAGCTTCTGGGGGCCATCATGTTGCCCCAGGACGAAGCCAACCGAACCCCTTGAAAACAGGTTTTAGGGAAAAGCTTAAAATTACAATGGGTGAGCTAGATGTTAAGGCTCAAAACAAGAGGGTCTTATCATTGTCAGATTATGATGCTATAATGCCATCTCTGCAATTAAATACACATTCATCCCAGGGTCTCCAAAATCGCTTTAGAATCTAACCTCTTTCTAGGAAGTAGCAAAATGAAAGGTCATTTTTGGTAGTCCAATAACAACTGTCCATTAGTCTCAACATTAAAAATTGAATGCAATGATTTAAAGAAAAATAACACATTATTGTTTACATACTAGATCCAGAATCACGTGCTTCCTAATGATTAGAGTTTAGTCATATTTGGAAAGGAACAGAAGACGGTGGCTGAGCAGCACATCCCCTCATAAAAGATACCTGAACAGTATGCTCAGGATGATTAGTATTAAGGATTTGAACATAATGCAGTTTTCCTCAGAGGAAACAATCTTAGTTTCTAAAGAGCATTCACTTCTGACATCTCGATTCCTGATTTCAGTGGCTGCAGACTCTGTACCTCTGTGCCACACTTAGGGCAAGTAAAGTACATGTCAAATAAGAAACTACTCTTAACACAGTAGTAGCAGAAGATATGCTCACATCCTATGGTGTGAGGCATGGTGGGCCACTCTCCACACAGAGAACACTGTTTGCCGCTTGTGGCTAGTGTATTGTCACTGGTAGGAGCACCGGTAAGAGGAATACACCATGAAGATAACTTAGCTTTCAACTTCTGGATATTGATAAGCGGAAGGAGAAAAATCAGAAACTCTGCAAAACCATGCCAGAGAAGTTCCCTATTCATATACTCAAAGCCAACCTCACGTACGTTTTGGGGCTTGCAAAATACAGAACGAATGCCTAGGAGACGTTCTGTCAAAGTTGCAAACTTGCCCCTCTGAAGGAAAATCAGGAAATTAATCAGCCCGCCTAATTTCAGAAGTCCAACCATGATGTTCACACACTGCCTGGCTTTCCCAAACGACGCCAAGTGACGGTTTCGAAATAGGTCGTAGCAGCGCTCTTCTAGCCACGTCCCGCCAATCGTACACACAGCATACCACAGCTTCTGATTCTTACTCGGCGGCTGGTACCTCAGCTTCGGGGAAAAATCGTTTTTGTACTGAATATTCAAAACAGACTGTCCCACGGTGGCATTTTTAGAGTAGATGGTGAATCGCCACAAGAAAAGCCACAGGAGCGCTTTCACCTCTGGTTCAAAGTGCGCTAACAGTCCTGGCTTAAACCCGTGAAAGCACTGAGTAAACTGGGCCCAAACCAGCTGCTCCAGGGCCTTGTTGAGTTCAAGAGCATCCAACTGACTTATTCTTAGCACTCTGTCTGTCCTCTTTGTCTTCTCTTCTCTGGAAGCCATGTCTTCTCGGAAGGTCTCTGGGGATAAAGTACAATTAGGGAACATCAAACATCTGTAAGCTTGTACCATCTTCTCAACTTATGGGTCTGAAACTGTGATACGCAACTGACCAGGGCACACAGAAGACAGAGCGGGCAGGAGGTGTCAAATAGCATCGAACAATCACCTCCTACATGGAACCTTTTCCTTCTCCTCTCTCTCCTCCCTCCCTCCTTTCTTTTCTTTGTTATTTATTTATTTATTTATTTATTTATTTATTTATTTATTTATTTATGCCCTCCTCATCAAAGGAATAACAGGTTGTAGCAAGTTGTACCCTCTTCCCACAAATTATCTCCAAGTAATCCTCCTTGGTCATTTTAGCAGGGAGATCATAAAATCCGGGGCTAACAGGAATGAAGCTAAATAATAGCATGACTAATGGAGAAACACATGAACTTAATAAATACAGTGAACTCTATGGAACATTCCAGCGGATGGTAAGTCAAGACCTCAGGTTAATTGCCAGCACTTCTACGGACTCCAAAGGTATATATATATATTTTAACAAGTCATTTAATCTTTCTGAAATAGGTTTTATATCCATAAAGTTAGGAGAAAAAATTAAATAGCGTTTACTATGTTATCATACTATTGCAGAAAAGAAATACTAGCACAAAGCAACATGAATGTAGAAATGCTGTTAAGATATTGAGAAGATACACATACAGTTTTCTAATAAAACTATGATATAAAAATATATGCAAAGACTTTTATAAATATCTTAGGAATCATCATAAAGGTGGTAAGGGGATAAAAATCTTTTAAAATGAAATAGAAAAAGCTGATTAGTGGTTAGCTAGGTATGAGTGACTCATTCAAAACACACTTAATAAATGCCTATTATGTACAAGCCATGGTGATTAAAACGCTCAGTGGCTGCTGTCATCAAGGAGTGTACAGACCAGTTAAAATATTTTACTTATTATTAAAAAACTGGCAAATCCAAACTATGACAAGAAATCTGTTTAAACTTAGTCTCTAAATTAGGCCCTGACTACATGGAGCTTGATCTTGGTCATGCAGGATCTCTGGGGCTTCAAAAGACCCAGTGCACTAATAGAACACCAAGTTATAGAGGGAGGCAGGTGTCCCACTTAAGTTCCTGGACAAGTCACTTCATCTAATCTCTGCTTTGTTTTTTTCACTTACAAAACTGAGGGCCAGAGATAAAATGACCTTGAGTCCTTTTATATTCTATTTATGATTTTTACTAAAAAGATATTAAACATAATTTGTTGGACATTAAAGAACTGAAAGGTACATCCTAAAATAAAGTTGTACCTCTTGAAACTGGGAATGTCTTTGACAATTAAAGAGGTCTTGCAGAGGGGTGTTTTTAAATTACCCATGGATCCTACATGACTTAGTAGTAGAAGACTACAAGCTTAACAAGTTCCCATATAGGTAAAAAAGTACCTATTGAATAATAGACTTTTACTGCTGCTTTCCTCTCAGTCTAGGTATTTGACAGGAATGCTTCTCTTCCATACAGGTCATCTGCCTTTTAGGGTGATCACATCTTTTTCCCCTTCCTGCAGCTCCCTCAAAATTTCACAGCTTAGAGCTATTGCAGGGGGGATTTTTGTGGCAAGTTCTGTGAAATCCTGGCCTCGTAGCCAGGAGCCACAGGAAAAGAAGGACGTTTAGGACCGAGTACCCTTTCTTCCTGCTACAAATCTCATCAATCCCCAAGGTTCTGCTCTTTGCCCCAAATATTTTTCTAATCCATTCACTACTCTATCCTCTGCAAGTTTTTCCCTAAATTCTATCTGCTCTTATCTCTCCATTGCATTACAACTAATTAGTCTATGGTGCCTTTTGCCTTCTCCAGTGCATTTTCCACATTGCAGTCATTTCAAACACACGAGCCTCCCAAACTACCCCAGCTTGGTTTCCTTCCTAATCTGTTGGTCATAAGGTGCCCCCTTCTCTTTTATCCTAGTGAACGTTTATGGTCTGTTCCCTCCATCTGGAGCAGTACACTCCTGTTCTTTACTTGAAAAACTCTGTTTTTGGTTTTTAAGTACCAAATTTTTAAGTAGTGGTTTAGGTATCACTTCCTCCTGACTTTCCAAACTGTGTTCTTCTCGTTGTTCTCTTAGCACTCCATTCTCCCACTTTCTTGGCCTTTGTGTACTATACATATGCTATTTTTTAAAGTCTATTTCTTCCACTAGAGGATAAATCCTGCTGCAAAGATTATTTGAGTCTTGTCACAGTTGGAACTTAGCAACAACCAGCACAGTGCCCAGTACGCATAATGCATGCTACACAGACCAGATGAACACGGTAAAGTCAGGGGAAGGGGAAAGATAGAAAATACAAATTTTACCCAGTAGCTTTTAAAACTATCTCAAATTACTGCCGGACTGTTGATTATTACCTATTTCAACATGTTTGCTGTACATCTACTGTTTACCAGTTAATGATGTAGGAGTAAAACTGACACAATCTCATCCCTTTGTGGAGACCGCAATATAGTGAGGTGGGGGTGGGTAAGAATGTGCTATATAAAATAAACAGGCAATTACAATAAGGTGTAATGAGTGATATGCAAGGGGAAATTCAGGGCATTATTTTTGATACTAGATCTCAGAAGGTCAGAGAAGGCTTCATAGAGAGGTAATATCTAAGCAGCTACCCAAAAGATTAGCAGTGTTAGCCTGGTAAAGGAAGGTAAGAATGCTATGCCAGGCAGAGGAAGAGCAGGCGACAAGGACTGCAGGCGTAAGGACAAAAGGCTGGAAAGGAAGGCAGGAGACCAACAGTAAAGGACAAGTTGAGGAGGCTGTACTTTATCAAGATGTTAATGGGAAACCACTGGACAGTTTAAGAAAAGAACTAATCAAATTTGCATTTTAGACAGCTTGTTCTGGCCACATTCACAGAATGGATTCAAGAAAAGATTCGAGGCAGATGGGCCAGTTATGATGACTGTTACGTGATTATGCCAAGTAATCAATGAGAAAGTCCCAATGGTCTAAATTATAAGGGTATCAGTAGGGATGGAGAAAAATAGGTATCTTTAAAGCTATGAGGTAGAAGTGACACAATTTAATGAGAAATAAGCCAAGAATAACTGACTTGAGTAATTGAGTGGATGGTAGTCCGATTCTCTGAAATAGGAAACACATGCAGGGATACAGGTTTGAAGGGAGAGGTAATAACCACAGTGGTGTTAGAGATCTGAGGCTCCTATGAGATAGCTAGAGCACAATAGGCAGCTGTGTGGAGATTCTGAAGGTGGGGTCCCTCTTGTAGGACTAATCTTTAAATCGACTTAATCTACTTAAATGCTAAGGTCAGGAAGGCAGTGAACTAAGCAAGAGCTGTAGGTCCTGTCCACTTACAACACAGTCAGCTTTCTTTGTAACAACATCACCTTCCTGTCATAATTTTCCTGCTCCAGCCAGCACAGCCCCTCATTGGTTTTGTTCACTGGCATCAAGCACATCTTTGGGCTTTCAGTCTTTCTATGCTGCAGTCTTCGTGTTGGCGTTGTAGAGTCTTTCTCAGACAACTTGAGCATTTATCATGATCACTTGGATTTCTTAGACTGCAGTGTCTCAGTTCCAGGGTTTCTGAATTAGTAAGCCTGGAATGGGAGCCAAGACTTTGCATTTCTAGCAAGTTTCCTGGTGATGTTGAGAATGACTGGGCTAGTCCACTTCAAGGCAAACTTCATAATTTTTCTGGCACATCTACATCCATCCATACAGCTCTGTGCTGCCTGCCAGCTCTCCCACTCATTTGTTTAGTTCTCCTCCCTATCTATATCCACAGTGCCTATTAGAAATCTTGCACGGACTCTCCCTTTCTTCCCTTAAGTAGACCTGATGCAGGGCGCCTGGGTGGCTCAGTCAGTTAAACCTCTGTCTTTGGCTTGGGTCATGATCCTGGGGTCATGGGACTGAGCCCAAGTGGGGCTCCCTGCTCAGCGGGAGCCTGCTTCTCCCTCTCTCCTCCCTGCTCATGCTCTAGCTCTCTCTCAAATAAATAAATAAAATTGTTAAAAAAAAAAAAAAAGTAGACCCTGTGAGCTTAAAGACCACTCATGAATTCCACAAACTCTATGGACATCAATACATCCTAGCCATGCTGGGAGCCTGGGATGCAGAGATAAACAAAACATCCTGGTTCTCACTTATGGACCTTAAACAAGGTCTAGCAAGGGAAACAGGCAAGTATACGGACAACTAGGGTAGAAACAGAGGTATAAGGTATTGCAGGTTCTTAAGGACAATATATACCATTTTGAAACTCTCTCAACAGAAAAAGAATTCTGAAATCCACGCAAAAATTCATTAATAAAAAAAATATTTTTCTCACCTTTTTCTGCAGCTTACAAATTTTCTCTATCTTATGAGTTATGTAATTGAGGAAAACAAGTAGAACTTTTTTTTTTTTTTTTAATGCAGAAGCAAATCAAAATCTGCAAAATTATTTGCCTACTCTTACCAAATCATCTCTTTCAGATTACCTCATTATTACCTCTGGGATAAAGTACAAACTTCTCTAACACAACCTAGCCCAATTCTGTCTCCATCTCTGCAAGTGGATAAGCCACTAGTATCCAGGGGAGTCTTTAATTGTGTGCCATCCCTCAGTCCTGACTCTGTGCCTTTTCTCATGTACCTAAAACACTTTACTTTCCCTGCCAACTCTTCCCACTGCCCACAACACTCTGCCCATCACATTCCTACTCTATTTCAACATTCTCTGTGAAACCTTCATAACCATCTACAACTCCTATTATCACCACCTTTACTCTGACAGCAACTGTCTGTGCCACTCAGTTGAGCCCTCAACCAATCATCCTGGGATTTTAGTCATGTCATTACATCTTTCCCTAGCTTATCTGTAAACTCATTAAGAGCCTTATCTTACACTTATTTCTCAAAGCAGCTGCCACTTACAGATGCTCATTTCTAGCTCAGTTTTCCTCATGCAAAATTCTACAATCATTCATGGTATGTGGGACTATAGCATACATGAGTCTTCTAGTGTAAGAGTGTCTACAACTGTGTGCCTTCCCCAGACTTCATATTCTGTAGTCAGCAAAATAAAGGAAGCTCTTTTACTTCAAACTACCCTTGAAAGGTTCTGACCATGAATACTGGACACAGATAGAGGTCCAACACTGCCAGTTCCCTTCTCTCCCCTCTCTCACATCCCCAGAATTGCACTGGGTAGATTGCTATTTTTTTCAGTTGAGTATCAGATGAAATATATGGCTTGTGTCAGAGGACCAGTTATGCCAATTCATGTATCTTTAAATAACAGAGTCGTAATCAGTTCTGCATTGTGGCTGATGGGCATGTTATTAATTACAAGATATACCACAACGATGGGCTCATAGTAGTCGCTCAATAAATGTTTGCTGAATTTATGTGCAATGTAATGAGTAGTTTGGTAGTTAATTGGTATACTGACTGAATATTGTATGAGGACACCTGGATGAACTGGCTGGTGAGGGAATCCTTCTCTTCCTCAGGTTCCTTACTTATATTTAGTGAAAAACTGGTCAGAGGAAGTGGTTTCTCAAAGAATCATCATTTCAAATACCTCATTTCTGGAGGAATCATACTTAACATTTAGCAAAGATAGGAATTTTTAATGGCTGCCAGAAAAGGAGACTTAACACACTCTCTAACCAATCCAATATTTAACAATCCTTATTATCAAAAAATTCTTTCTTATCCCTTCTGTTACAGTTTAACATTTTTTTCTTTCCTTTTTTTTTTTTCTCCCCAGGCCTGGCCTCAGTGTAGATTAAGAACAGCTGGGCTCGATCTCCTTCCTACGTAAGAATCTTTAATGGACCAAAAGACTATCATTAAACTGTTCTTCAGATTTTGCTTTTCCAGATGAATAATTTCTCTATTTTTTTTTTGTTTCAGGTTTTATTTTCTAACATTTTAGTCATTTTTGTAACTTTTTAAAGTTGTAAACATAAAACAGACACTGTCCATTACACATTATAGTTAAAGTGGAATATTCTTCCTATGCTCTACATTCCTATTTAGGTCAACTGTGACAGAGAAGAAAAAAAGCAGAATTAAAAATCAATCAGACCTGAGCTCAAGTTCCAGCTTTGTCACTTACTTACTACTTGATCTTAGAAAAAGTCATTACCCTCAGATTCTTTTTAAACCAAAAACATTTTTTTTTTTTAATTTTAGGGAAAGAGAGAATAAGAGAACCCGAGTGGGAGGGGCAGAGGGAGAGAGAATCTCAAGCAGCCTCTACGCTGTGCAGAGCGCCCAACACGAGGCCTGATGCAGAGCTTGAGCTCAAGATCCTGAGATCATAATCTGAGCTGAAACCAAGAGTCTGATGCCTAACAGTGCCATTTAGGTGCCTCCACCCTTGGATTCTTCATAAAGCTGGACATAACAACTACCACACACATAAAGTTGGAAATAACAGCTACCACACTCACAAAGTTGTTGAGGTTAAACCAAATAACATTATGAAAGTGTGGGGATCCCTGGATGGCTCAGCAGTTTAGTGCCTGCCTTCGGCCCAGGGTGTGGTCCTGGAGTCACAGGATGGAGTCCCCCATCAGGTTCCCTGCATGGAGTCAGCTTCTCCCTCTGCCTGTGTCTCTGCCTCTCTCTGTCTCTGTGTCTCTCATGAATAAATAAATAAAATCTTAAAAAAAAGAAAAAAGAAAGTGGTTTGGAAACTGATAAGTATTATTGCTATATTACTGCTACTTTGGCTAGGGATGGGCATAAGCAGAAAAAGACTCTGAGTTGATTCTGGCGAATTTATTTCAAAAGACTGAAATTTTCATTATTACTCATTAATGCCTTAATCTGTGGTGAAAGAATTTTTTTTTTTTTGCAGGAAATACGGACTACAAAATCAAAACATAATTGTGGCAATTAAATAGTGAACATGATGTCACAAATATGTGTGGAAGGAAGACTAGGTGGGAAGGGGCAGAGATATGGTTCAGTGAAACTCATCACACTACTATATCTTATCTGAAAGGAGATTATGGAGGGGGAATTCTTAGGGAATGGGTTCCAGTATGACCTGCTTCCTTGGTTATTTAACCATCATCAATATGGTAATGCCTATTATCTTGAAGCAAAGAAACTTAAGGAATGCACACTGATGATATCTGACTCTAGAGTGCTTTGCTGAAAGGCATGGTGCAGGCAGTCCAGACAGGCACCAAACTTTGGTTCATCACTAACATGTAACACTCTTTCTTTCTTTTTTTCTCTTTTGGGCAGACACATTTATTCTAAAATATTGGTTTTAGAGAAGGGCAGAGCCCAGGAGTAGAAGAAACTAGTAGGATAGAAATACTAGAAGTTCAATCATCCTGATTATGGAATCCTTTTCCTTCCACTGCTGTGTGATAACATTTGCCCATATAGGTATGAAGCATAGAAAAATGTCATAAATACTTTTAAGTCACATAAAGTTAATCTCCAAATAATGTAAGGTATAGGTTTTAGTGAATCCTAATTCTCTTACAAATGATTCACCTTAACCATTTTTTAAAAAAGATTTTATTTACTTATTTGAGGAAGAGTGGTTGAGAGAGAGAGAGAGAGAGAAAGCACATGAGTGGCGGGAGGAGTAGAGGGAGAGAAACAAGCAGACTTCCCACTGAGCAAGGAGCCTAACACAGGGGGCTTGATCCTGGGACTCCAGAACTGTGACCTGAGCCAAAGGCATATGCTGAATCCACTTTGCTAACAGGCGCCCCTCAGTTTAACCAGTGTTTTTTGAGCACTTACTAAATGCCAGGCAATCTCCTAGGTATCAAGGATTCAATCCAAAAATTTAACTCAGTTTACTTCCTTTTATTCAAGCATTTTTAAAGAAATAGGATGTTACTGTAATCAGGACTAGCCATTGATCCCTTAAGCAAAGAATGAATCTTCCCAGGCAGAAAAGAAAAAAAAAATGTATTTAAGACACAAGAACAGGTTGTGCAAATCCCAGATATGTGCAAACCATGAAACCTGGCCATGGTTTATCTGGGAGATATTGATGGATTCCAACAGAAGCTGCCTCCTCGGTGATTTAATCCCCAACAATGTGGCTGTGTTTGTTACCAGGAAGCAAAGACTCATGTCATCTGTAATGTCTGAGCAAAACAGGCCCCCAGGAGAGACTGGCTGAAGAGTTAACCCACTGCAAAAAGCCCACTTTAGGGAAACCACAATGATTTCATAGGCACAAATAATCACTGTAGGGAAGAGACATAATGATATATAGTTTTAAAAGATTAATTAGATAGCAGAGTTCAATTAAAACTGAAAAGGAAGGCTGCAGCTCCCAGAGACCAGTTAGGGGTTTCCTGCAACAATGCAAGGCCCCTTATTGAAAGTGGTAAGAACTTTCTAAAAATGTTAAAGTAATGACCCACTTCATTAAGAACTAATCAAAATCAAAAAGATTATGGCACCTTCACATTTTTGAATAAAAGATCCCCAATGCGTTTTTTGTAAACCAGTACTTTCCTGATTCTGTTACAGTGACTGTCATCCACATCCAACTATTAGCCAGTCTATTTCTATTTACTTACAGGAATTTAGTTTAAGTAAGGTTTAACGATCCCCAAATTATTGGTTCTTAAAGATTAGTATCTAGTTTCACAAAAGAAGGCTCCAACTTGAATAGTTAAAAAAAAATACAAACAAATCTTTTTCTTTAAAGCTGAGATTGTTCAGGATTGAAACGAACACCGTAAGATTTAATTCAAATTGATTTTTCCAGAATGTCAAAAACAGGCAATACCTTTTCCTATTCTGCCATGAAAACTCATTCTTTTAATACACAATTCTAGAACCCTTTCCATCCTCAATCCCCACTTCCCAAACTGTACTAATTTAAGATTCTAAATAGCCAACCCCGGGGGGGGTGGGGAACATTTATGGTCCTGCAAAGAGACTTATAAAAATAAAAAATAATTAATTAAAAGTATAATTGGTACTACACAATATATGTTTAGTAAAGGATTTTACTATGTTAAGGATACGGGAGAAAGATGTTCAAGGCAAATTAGAGCATCTATAGGGTTAGTGTGATTAACTTGTCACATAAATATGTTTAAGACAAAATGATCTAGCACAAAAAACTATTAAAAAGGTCTCCTGCTGACATTTTATCACTGGACATGTCATACTGCTTTTCTTTTGCAGAAAAAAACTACTGAAATTCATTTACTAAGAGCAGCGATATATAAATCTATCCTTAAATAACCCATCCTTTCCATTCACCCAAATAAAATTTTGTCATCTATATTGCATTCCAAAACCAAATAAACAATTGTATCTCACTATGGAATGAAAAATTTTCAGAATATACTTGAGCTTTTACGGAGTATAGTACAAATTATGAATGAATATATTTTATTTAAAACATGTTATTGACAGAAATCTATCAATAATAATGTGAGTATTGTCAAGGGCCTGTCAATATTAATGTAATTATGATTAAGGGGATAACATGGATTTTTAGCTATAATACCAAGTAACATCTCCTACATTGCTGCTATCAATATACACATTATTATTGACCTGTTCTGAGACTCTCAGTACTAGATGTATTACCATTAGGCATATTTGTCAATGCATGCTGCCTACAAAAACTCTACATTTAAATTTACAGTCCTATAAACTTTGTCAGCAGAAACATGCGATTCCTAAGTATTCTCTAAGGTATGCACCCACTGCGAAGCTACCCTTTTCCAGATCTACAATAATCATCCAGTGTTTAGTGTAACAATGTTGCTGCCACACTCTCCTGAGGGTTCAAGTAATCAAAACGGATGATACAACACATTCATTTTTTCCTCTTAGGTTTGAAAAAATTTTAAACTAATGTTTCATATTATGAGGTTATATGAATAAAGTTCTATAACTGGAGATCTTAAGCTTTGAACCTACACCCTACTATTTTATTTCCTTTGTGTAGTCAGATAGATTTACTGTCCATTGTATTGAAATCAATACTAATAAATGGGACATGCATCAAAGAGGGATTTAACAGGACACTGATTCCCAGAACACATTTCAAACATGAGCAAAAGAGAAAAAGCTATGACTGAGACCCATTAGGACAGTGTGACCTCTGGCATTGTGAATAGGCCTAGAAATCAACAACTACAAGTTCAAATCCCACTTCTGCCACAGGCTTGCTAAATGACTTGTCACTACTCTTTTGTTCTACTCTTTCATCAAATACAAACTAAGTTTCAATAGTTTATAGATATCCATTGATATAAAAATGTGCTCTTTTGGATACAGACATGTGAAATTTTAAAGTTCTGTAGTAGACACTAGACTTCTAAATTACTCTTCACTTAAATGTAATCCTCATCAATATCCAAATAGGATTTTTCTTTTTGAGAATGGTAGTGAGTACACAACAAAATATTTCTAAAATATATCTGAAGCATAAACTTCAAAATCACATAAACTGCTCAAAAAGATGAACAATGATAAATAATTTGCTCTAGCAGATGGGAAGTAAATATATATATATATAAAGATTTATATATATTTATATATATTAATATATACATTAATTTGGAGAGGAAAGAGAACTCAACTCACATACCAGAATCTTCAAGACTATAATTAGTCTTACACAATTGAGCACCCTCCTTATTTCATTTACGATGTACTTATTCAAGTATTTAAAACTAACACCAAAGTTTCCCTCTGGTTTTTTTAAACCTTAAAACAGAATTTCCAATACCTTGGCCTAACTTTACAAGTACATTTTTAAGAGAAAAGCATGGCACTCATAATCTTTTCTTTCAGAAAGTTGATACTTCTGAGTCTTTAAGGGAGAAAGCATGTTGTGAAAATAAAGAGCAGATGTTTGAGTGATTATAGGGAAAGAGAGTTAAACTGGTCCTGATTAGTTCTGTATCTTAGACCAGCTTCACCAACAGACTGTGTGACTCTAGACAAGTCATTTTAGCACACTACACTCTGTAGCAATTAAGAGACTTAAAAATAAATTTAAAATAATCAACTATGAAAAGTCTACCTATCTAGAATCCTTATATGAACTATTTTAAGAAACCTGGAAAGAGGAAGAAAAAAAATAAAACAGACATTTCCAACTATATAAAAATGATAATGTTGAACATGAGTGTGAAAAAGGCTAGAGAAAGTAGAGAAATCAGAACAGAATATGTGAGACAGAGACACAATCACAGAAAAAAAAGAGTAAAGCATCTAGAGGACAATACCCACCACTTTATGAGTTTATGACTATAGTAAGTATATACTACTTATCAGTTATCAAACGCTAACAAGGGACTATCATAGCTCAGTGTCTTTTGTAAAATTAAATATTAAATCATTTCATCCTTACCAATATTATGAAAGAGGTTTTTTCATCATTTATGTTTTAAAACAAGGAAACTGAAGCATAGACTTCAGTTAGCTGACTCGTGTAAAAAATTAACACAATTACATGTGGTAGAGCTATGCTCTGAACTAGTGTCTTTGATTGACAAGGTGGTGTGGCTCTAAAAGATGAACATAAACACTTTAGGAGGACACCATAAGACATGCAAATGGGGCTATTTTATTTTTATTTTTTATTTTTTAAATTTTTATTTATTTATGATAGTCACAGAGAGAGAGAGAGAGAGGCAGAGACACAGGCAGAGGGAGAAGCAGGCCCCATGTACCATGTACCGGGAGCCCGACGTGGGATTCGATCCAGGGTCTCCTGGATCGCGCCCTGGGCCAAAGGCAGGCGCCAAACCGCTGCGCCACCCAGGGATCCCTTTTTAATTTTTTTTTATGCAAATGGGGCTATTTTAAAAGGCTAATAAGCACTAAGAGATTAAGAGCATTGGGCATGAACTACAGCAAAAATTACAATCCAAGGATGACCAAACAAGAGCCACATGAAACACATGAAACAACTAGGTCTTTAAGTACTCTATAAAGTTAGAAAAGGGCTCTAGAACCTAAGGAGAGAATTTTAAACGACTTGCAAATTATTGGCACACATATTGGCCAATAATTGCGTATTTTATGGCATTCGAGACAACATGGAAATATCCACAAAGGAACAGAGGTATTAGCAATGGGAAAGGAGGAAGTACCATGTGATACATTATTACGTGTGAGGCATTATATTTTCTTCACGTTCTTTATCTCATTTAATCCTCGTAACAGTAAATAGTATCAGGTCCATTTTAAGAAGACAGAAGTTAGGCTTGAGAAGATTAACAACCTGTTTAAGGTCAGACTGACAATCAGTAGATTTCTGGTAAACAGTAGAGAAATTGTGGAACACACAAAGGAAGTTAGTAAGTAGTATGGATATGTGGTAAACTTGGAACCAATTCAATCCCGCAGAGCTCAAAGCAAAATGCTTTCCCTCAGGATCATTCACAAGACCAGACTGCCAGTCAAGCTCCCAGGACTTTGTAAATGGGGAAAGAAAGTAAAGGCATGTGGTAGAGTTGTTCACGTTGCCTGGGATGCATCTTGTCTACATTCCCTCTCCCTGACTCTATCCATGTGGTCAGAGAACCATTCAAAGAGACTGAACGTCAAATCTAAACAAAGGGAATATGTGGGTGAAAAAATGAGGTGTGAACATTCGTTTAACTGTTATGAACACATACTATATGCAAAGTAGAGGCAACACTACTTCAGCTAACGCTAGAAGGGATTCTGTTTTGCAGAATCAAAACAAAATTGGTCTCTAGCTCTTGGATTTTTTGTTTTAACAGTAAGAAGACAACTTGGATGAAATTTTATCTCACCTTATTGACAGGCAGTTAAGAAGGGAGAGGTCTGGAAAAAAAAAACATATTAAATAGAATAAAAAGCAACACAGAAAAGGGCATTTTGATTATATAGAGGATCAAAGGTTGAAAAGAAGTTGATTAACAGTGCACAATGGGAAGGCCAGAGATGCTAGACATTCTCTTCCCTGTTTTTACTTCCAGGTAGAGAAACCACAGTGCTGGCAGTTGGGAGAGCCAAGATTACATGGGGCAAACAGAGCAGTACAGAGCTTTTCTCCAGAGGTTTCTTCCACATTCCAAAAGAACTGAAGAGGAACATGTAGTGTTTAGAAACTGCTGTCATTTCACAGGATGGAGATAAAGGGGACATCCAATTTGCTTCTAGGTTGCCCAAGATAATCAAGGGAGGGGGAAAAAAAAAAAAGGACCAAGTGATTCAGAGCAGAACTTTTGTCCAGAAATAAAGACTGTGCACATGGCACACATCTTCCTGGTGCTACAAGAACCCCAGCACAGGGGAGTGATAGAAAGAGACTTTAAAATTACCTGATGCTGTGAGGAAAACTTGGGGCTAACACAGAAATGTACTAGTAATGTGATGTTGAGCAAGACCGTGAACGTCTTTAAGATTCAGTTACTGAATATGTGAAATAGAAAAATATCTGCCCTTTCTATTGTAAAGATTCTTAGGAGCTTCAAAGATAAGCACAGATTTTATGGGTAAAATACCAGGAGAGGAAGAGAGAAAAAATAAAGAATCATGATTCTGATCACAGAGAATTAAATTTGAAGTTTGTATTTATTTAACAAATGAGAAAATATAGATGTGTCTGTGGCCTGAAGTAATGAATTAAGGATGGCTGTAACTTTTACTGTTAAAGAAACTTACCAATTGAATGAATGCACACTGGATACAAATGAGTAATTTCCCTAAGAAACAGAATCCTAATGCTAGAAGTAAACACAGGTCATCTAGTCTAAGATATAAATTTAAATTTCCTAACAGAAACACTGTGTTTCAAACAGAACACATAAAATAGCTGCCCTGGTAAAATATCGCTGAGTGTCGGCTGGCTTTCTCTCCCTTATGTGGCTTCAGGTAATTTCTAGAGGAATTCTTCTTCAGAACAGATTTAAAACCACAGACTGAATGCTACCCCTAATTTTTAAAAATGAAGAGAATAAGGCCATGAGATTTCAAAGGAAACCAAAGTCCATTCTCTTGACTCAGTCTCCTACTCTCTATGGGCTGTTACTTCCATTTTCTTCAAGGGGGGGGGAAAAAAATATATATATATATATATAATAAATAGATTGTAAGAACATAAAAAATAATAAATAAGAAATATATATATGTACATATATGGGTTGTGGGGTTTTTTTTTGGCTTATATGGGTTGTGGTTTTTTTTTTTTTTTCTCTGCTTTGTACATAATTCCATTCTCTCTAGTTCTTTCGTCTCCTCCTGATTCAAGATCATCCAACTCTGATGTTTCTGGATGCAAGTAATTGGTAACACGGGCAAATCAGAGAGAAGATAAAGTGAAAAAAGAAAGTTTATTTTGTTTAGGTTTAACTAAAGATAACACATTAAGGGAAAGACGTTTGTTTAGACCGCAAATTGTGGTGTGGATAAAGCCTCAACCTCTCTGTAACCGCTCGAAATCTTTAAGGTTAAAAAAAACAAAAACAAACAAAACAAAACACCTCTCAAGGGGTGATCGCAGAACATACTAGACGGGGACGTCCAACACCTTGGTTTCGGGAGAAGCTCTTTCACGAAATGCAGTATCTTTGGAAAACGGGACCTCAGGAAATAAGTAAAGGACCCATGACTTTTCATTTAAAGCCCCAACAGGAAAAAAAACAAAACAAAACAAAAACCACCTCATTCTCACACTCTCGGTCGTCAGAAATCAACGCTAGATACGACAACATCCCCAAGGGCAATTCCTCCCCGAGGAAGAATGAGAACCGCGTCCAAGTCCGCAGGCGGTCAGGGAGGCCAGGAGCGTGCGGCCTCCTCGGGGTCCGCACCACACCGAGCGCCTGACGCGAGCCCCGCCAGTCAGCAGGGAGGGCGCCGCGTCCCGTGTGCGCCACTTCTTGAGAAGGAAACCTCCCCGCCGCCCAGGCCGCGGAGACGACTGGGAAAGCGTCTCAGAAAGTCACCTCGCGGAAGGCACCGGAGCTCAAGGCTGCAGCTCTGTTGGTCTTTTTTCTTTTTCTTTTTCTTTTCTTTTCAAGGGTGCGATTCTAAGGCTATTTTTGAGGGCCTGGGGCCTGCGTCCCCGCCTTTCTTCCCGGAACACGGGGGAAGGAAGCGCGGCCACCGCGGCGTGACCCTCCACGCCCTCCCGGCCGCAGGCAGGACCTCGGGGCTGCCCCGCCGCTCTCTCGGGCAGACACTGACCTGACGAGTCTGCGGAACGCCCCCGGCCCACGTAACTTTCTCTGAAACATTCTCCGGGAAGCTCGGCCTCTCCGAGCAGAACCGGGATTACCCAGGCTTCCGGGACGCGCGGGCTTCCGGAGCGACGCCGGACCCGGAAGTGTCTGAGGAAAAAGGGGAAATTAAACGCGGACGAGCGGAGGGAGCTGTAGAGAGCGCGGCGGAAGGCCGCGGAGGGCCGGCGCAGCCCCCGCGAGCGCCGAAGAGCCGAAGGGCCGAGGGGCCGAGGGGCCGAAGAGCCGAAGAGCCGAAGGGCCGAAGGGCCGAAGGGCCGAAGACACTGGCGCGCGGTGATTGGTCGGTTGGCCGCTCTGAGGAAAGCGCCTCTGATTGGCAGGCCCGTCGCGAACCCGGCGGCCCCGGGTCGGCGCCGCGCGTGAAGAGGCCTCGGTGTCAAGAGGCCGCGGGGAAGCCGGGGCCGTGCGAGGGCGGGGTGTTCCCTGCCCTGGGACGGCGCGGCGTGCAGCCCGACAGGCGCCGCCGAGTGGCAGCGGGGCGCCTCCGCAGCCCCCGGGGTGGAGTGGACGGCGCCCCGCGGACGGGCCTCCTGGGGAGGGGGCGCGCCCCTGGGCGAGGGAGGCGGCGGTTCCGGGGCCCCGGCGGCTTCGCGGCGCGTGCGTGCCGAGGCGGGGTGGCGGGCGGACCCCTGCAGGCCCGGGAGGCGCCCTGCTGGCCGGGCTCGACGCGCTCGCGCCCGGGGTGGGCGTGGGGGGTGGGGTGGGGTGGTGGCGAGCGCCTGGGTGCAGCGCGGTCCGCGTGCGTCACCCCGGAGCAGTTAGAAACGCGGCCTGCGCGGTCGCCCACCCCTGGGCAGCTGAGTCTGAACTGCCTGAGGCCTGAGGCCTGAGGCCTGAGGCCTGAGGGAAGGTCGTCTCTGAGGTCACCGGGCAGTGCAGCTGCGCGATGCCATCCCCCTCTGCAGTGTGGACGCCGAGTGTTGGCTGGAGGGCTGGCCCTAAGCTTGCAGGAGACGTAGGTAACTCGAGAGACGTGCACATAGTAGGGCTTAACTTCGTGGTGGTTGCCCCATGGTCCCCCCGCTCCCCAGGAGCACACAGTCCTGCAACAGCTGTCTTGTTACCTGTTCCAGAGCCTATACTGTGGAAGCGGTGTTACAAGGCAGATTTTTTTTTTTAATATTTTATTAATTTTTCATGAGAGACACAGAGGAGGAGAGGCAGAGACCCAGGCAGAGGGAGAAGCAGGCTCCATGCAGGGAGCCCGACGTGGGACTCGATCCTGAGTCTCCAGGGTCACGCCCTGGGCTGAAGGCAGACGCTGAACCGCTGAGCCCCCCCGCCAGGCTGCCCTCAAGACCGCTTTTTTCTTTCTTTTTCAAAATAATTTTTCTGAGGATCAGAGTTGTGACTCAGAATATGAAACAGGATGGATAAAAGAACATTTATTAATGAATTTTAGGACTGTTCGAATTCATTTTTTTTTTTTTTACCTCAAAGGTGTACAATTTAACATATTTATACCTGCAGTTTTGTCGTCTTCCATACATGGAGGAGATCTTGGAAAAAGCAGACCTAAGAAGGGTGATGTGGATGGTTTCCCGTATTAGTTAAAAAAAAAAAAAAAATGCTTCCCAGTTCATGAACTAACAGTCCAGATGAGATAGAGTAGTGGAGACAGGAGGGGAGGTTTTTCTAGAGCTGCGGTTGGCACCTCAAGTGTGGGTCGGCCAAATTGAGGCATGGGTAAAATGCACACTGGATTTCTAAGATATAATACGGAAAAGAAAGAACGTCAGCTAGTTCATTTTATACTGGTGACATGTTGAAGTGAGGATGTTTTTGAAAATTTAAGATTACATATGTGGCTTCTTGTTGCATTTCTGTTGAATGGTGCTGTTCTGGAGGGTAAGAAAATCTTTTTGAGGAAGACCAAGGCTTTCATTTATGAATTGTGAGGGAAGGTGGCCATGTTGGACTTCTCAGGTAGGCCAGCAGATATAACTTGCTTCATTTAATTTTTTATGGAAGTGGGGGAAAAAAAAAGTACCCCAAAAAGAGTAATATAGAAGACATTTTCAGAAAGCAAATTCTAAGTCATGGAACCTTATATATTGTCACATGAACATCACAATAGCTATTGATAATAATAAATGTACCAAACTAACAAGATATTTGAATTCTTTTTAATGAATCTGATTAAGAATGTACAGCATGCAGAACATTTGAGATTTTTGTTGAAAATGGTTAAAATAAGCTCCAACTTTTAACCTCTTGATATAATATACCTCTTGAGTTTTCCAGTGAGATAGTAAACTGAGATTTCAGGAAAGCTTTACTTCCAATTTTCTATACTTAATTTAAAAATGTATTTGTTTTTCATTCATTTATTTAACAGAAGCCTGCTGGGGGGCCAGGAATCTTGCTAACCAGTGTCGACGTAAAGGTGAACACGCAGACATGCCCTTACTCTCTGGAAACTGATGAGTACCAATTCAGAGACAGTGAAGAAGCAAATAACCATGGCATAGTGTATTTGGCCTTTGAGTGTTTTACCTCTATAAATGCAACATGTTAATTGTTTAAACCTAGAAATTATAAATTCTTGTCAACACGTTGATGAAGAGTCTTATTGGGACTTGGCTATGGGCTTAAAATATATTAGTTGAAAATCAGAGTATAATTAATCCATTAATTATGAGAACTTAAAAAAATTACAGTATTTCTTTAAATATAAAGAAAAGAGGAAAATAATAATAGCATATTATTTATGATGCTTTCTTCTAGCCTTTCAGCAACTTTTAGGTTCTAAGGAATTTAATAATAGAAGTGTAAAGGAGACATTGATTTATGCCCCTAACATAGTTTAAAATTGCTGACTTTAAAAAGTTAAATCCATTTTAGCATATTACATAGTTTTTAAATCAATATATTTGAGTCTTTTAGGAAAAAGTTAAACACAGACCTTATGTTAGTTTATTACTGTTGCTGTAACAACTTACCACAAAGTTAACAGCACAAAACAACAGCAATGTATTGTCATACAGTTCTGTAGTCCAACTAAGAACTCATGGGCCAAAGTCAAGGTGTCCACAGGTCTGTGTTTCTTTCTACAGGGAAGAATTTGGCTTTTTGTTTGTTCAGGTTGACGGAATTCAGTTCCTTGCTCTGGTAGTATTGGTTCCATACTAGCTCATCAGCTGAGGGCATGTTCCCAGCTTCTACAAGCCATCCATATTTGGGTTGTGGCTCTCCTTCTTCAAAGCTGGGATTGCTGGGTTGAAAGCCTCCCATCTTTCTGACTTCTCATGCCTTTTCTTCAGTTGTTTTCTCTCTAATTGCAGTCTTTTAGGAATCTAATTAGATTGGACCCACCTACATAATGCTGGATAATCTCTTCATCTCAAGGTCCATAACCTTAATCACAGCTGCCAAGTCCCTTTTGCCATGGTAAAGTAGATATTTACAGGTTCCAGGGATTAGGGCATGGACATTTTTTAGAGGCCATTATTCTGTCTACTGCAGATCTTAATTGGGGCCATGCAGTATAATACAATGCTTCTTACCAGTATTCTCAGTACTTTAGGGTAAAATAATGTTGATAATAACAAGTAAATTTTATCGGATGTGTAATATGTTCTAAACTCTTTTTCTGCATTATTCATTTAGTCCTTAGAAGTGCCCTAGGAGACAAGCACTATTATTATTCCCATTTATAAATAGGAAGATAGTTGCAGAGGAGGGGAAGTCCCATAGCTAATAGGTGGTGAAATGAGGATTTGAACTTACAGTCTGGTTTCAGCACTTCTGCGTGCTTTGAATCTCAACATAGTAAAAAATTAATTCTGAATGTCTGGATTTACTAAACATGGTTAGTAATAATAGTGACAAGTTCAGGATTTGGCACCACAATGTCTGGATTCAAATTCTACCTTTACTAGTTCCTGGATGAACCTGGAAAATTTATTCAATCTCTGTGGGTCTCACTTAACAATAAACTGAATTAGTAATAACACTTGAGGATTAAATGAGGCCATATATGAATAATACTTTGAATAGTGACTCCTCAAAGTGAGCTATTGCTAGCTATAATTATTGATGACAACTCAACATTTAAAAACAGTTAATTGTAAAAAGAAATGTTTCCTTTAGGTAACTTCAGGCTCTTCATAAATTTTTATGAAAAAATTTTTAAAATATTAAAACTAAAAAGAAATTTTTAATTAAAACTTTTCTTTTAATATACCACAGTGCTATCTCCTTTCTCAGACACTGATTTCTCCCCACTCCAGTATGCCTTCCATCTTTCTAGCACTGTTACTTTCTACTGTTATCTGATTGTATACTGTAAACACCTCATCCAGACTCTACTTGCCCAGGTTAATGTCCAAATGACTTAGAAGGGCAGCAGGACACAAAATCCAAGTTCTCCCTTTCAGCATCTGTTAGCCTAGTATTTACACAGCCATTACTGCTAAATTCTTACTCTTCTCTTTTGCTATTATTATTCCTTGAAGGAGGCTCATGGGTGTAGAGAAGGAAGGGAGGCCCCTGGCATACCCTGGATCCCTGTCTCAATGCCTTCTAATATCACTCTAAACCCTACCCTCTCTTCTAATAATCTCTGCTGCCACTGCCTTATTTCAAGCTCTCATCATCTCTGCACTTTAAGCCATTCCTAGCAAATCTGTGGCCTCTAGCCTAAGTCTCTTCAGGCTTAATCTCTTCCCTGCTCACTAGAATGATCTTTCTCAAGTACTAAACTCACAGGTTACTCTGTTACTCTCTTTCTTCAAACCCCATGCCCCAGTTCCTGTAAAGGTTATTCCTTTTCCTGTGTCTGTTAGCACCAGTTAGGTGCTTCTACTGTAGCATTTAAAATAATCACAATTGTTTATATAAGTGCTAGCCTTTCCTTCTAAATCATGAATTCATTGATGGGGAATAAGCGATGGTTTTGGAGGCTCCTGAGTGGCTCAGTAGGTTGGGTCTCTGACTCTTGGTTTCTGCTGAGGTCATGATTGCAGGGACCTGGAATTGAGCCCTTGTGGGGCTCTGCACTCCGTGCAGAGTCTGCTTGTCCCTTTCCCTCCCCTTCTCCCCCCATGTTTCTAAAAAAAGAGATAGTCTTGCTGGAATGAATTTATTATATTATTTTTGTCATTATCTATTTACATATCTGTCTCTTGTCACTTAAAGTGTGAATTCTTAAAGGGGAGGCTCATTGTTTTATTCATTTCTTTTTCCAGCTATGTCCAAGACAGAGGAAGTGCTTGGTAACTGTTAAATGGGTGAAAAGGGAAAATAACTCAGAAAACATACAATCGAAAAAATTCTGCTTAAGCCCAAAATAGTACATAAAGCAACTTACTGGGAACATATAAGGTTATGATTTTAGAAGAAGTATAACTTATGGTTAAAAGCATGGATTCTGGAGCTTTGAATTCTCACTCTGTCACTTATTACATATGCATTCTTGGGCAAGCTAATGAAGCCTGTATCTTCTTTGTCTATAAAACAGGGATGACAATAGTAACCATCTCTTAGAGTTAAACAGATCAAATGAGTTAATATTTCTAAAGTGTCTGTAATAGTGTCTACCACACAGTAAGTATTCTAGAAGTGTTTGCTAAGTGAAAACACAATAGTTTATATTCTTACTGCTTTTGATGGTAGCTAATGACTTTATAATACAGTGATTTAAAAGATTAAAAATAGCCCAGAGTTTTGTGATGGTGATGTTTAGTGATTTTTAACTTTCAATGATTTTTAATATCTCACATTATACAAGGACCATATATATCCACTGAACATTTAGAGAGTATGGCGTATGATTCCTCTCCTAAGTAACTTACATATTTTCTCACCTGTTATGACGTAACAAATTACCACAAACTTATGGCTTAAAATAACATACATTTATTATCTTATGGTTCTCTGGATCACAAGTCCAACACTAATCTTACTAGGCTACAATCAAGTTGTCAGCAGACATTCCTTTCTTGAGACTCTCAGGTAGAATCCATTGTCTAGTCTTTTTCAGCTTCTGGGAGGTGTCCACATTCCTTGGCTAGTGGTCCCTTTCCTCCATCTTGAAAGCCAGCAATATTGTATCAATCTGTAGTCACATCTCTTTCTCTGACTCCAGACAGGGAAAGCTCTCTGTTTCTAAGGATTCCTATGATAAGAATTAGGTCCACATGGATGATCTAGAGCAATGTCCCATCTCAAGGTCCTTAACTTAATTATGTCTGCAAAGCTTTGTTTGCCATATAATTTATACACGGGTCCTGGGGGCGGGGGTTCAGTTAAGAGCATTTTTAGGGGACCAATATTCTGCCTACCATACACTTGTACTGTAAAATGAATTCCTGCTAAAAGGTACATAGGTTTTGTTTTTTTGAAAATGGAGACAGTATTAACTAAAATGTGAACAATTGTGTCAGTATCATTTATCATTTGTTCCTCTAGTCATTGGTAAGAGCCTTATCTGCTTAGCAGAAGTACTGCAGGGCTCACTGATTAATGGCCTTGTTTTCAAGGACTTTTATTTTAGTAAAGAGGGGAGAATAAACTCGTATAGATGAATATCTGCTAGGGGCTAAGCACTCTACAATGAATTTTGAATACATTAGTCCCATTTAATTTCCACAATAACTTTATAACATGTGGTAGGCAGCCGAAAGATGACCCTCAAGAATCCCCACCACTAGTATGCTATGACCTTGTGTAATCTTGTCCCTTTGAGTGTGGACTGCATCTGTTGACTCTCCCAATCAATGGAGCAGGACAGTAGGGAGAAGGATATTATTTCTGGGATTAGGTCACAGAAGACAGTGAGTGACCCCTCTTGCTTATACTATCTCTGCTTCTCTTTTACTAGTTTGTTTTGATGAATCCAGCTACAGTGTGGTATGGTGCCTTTTAGAGAGAGGCCAACATGGTGAGGAACTGAGGGTGACCTCTAGCCAACAGCCAGGAAGTAACTAAGGCCCTCGGTCTAATACTTGTGAGTGACTGAATCTTACCAACAGCTAGAGCCTGAAATTAGAAGTGAGTCTTCTCTAATAGAGCCTTGGGACTACAGCAGCCTCTGCGAACACCTTGGTTGCAGCCTTGTGAGAGATCCAGAGCCAGAGAACACTGCTAAGCCACCCCTCAGATGCCTGACCTATAGAATTTATAAGAAATATTTTTTTTACGTTTTGAGGTGGTTTGTTACACATCAAGAGATACTAAGATATTGGGACATCTGGGTGACTCAGCGGTTGAATGTCTGCCTTTGGCTCAGGTCGTGTTCCCAGGGTCCTGGGATTGAGTCTTGCATCAGGCTCCCCACAGGGAGCCTGCTTCTCTGCTTATGTCTCTGCTTCTATGTGTCTCTCATGAATAAATAAATAAAAAAATACTAAGATATTAATACTGTTTTAGTACAGATAAGAAAAAAAGAGTTGAGTTGAGGTGACAAGGTGACTTTGTAGGTCTCCCAGTTGTTAGTGAAAACTACCACAAATGATGATGATAGCAATAAAATTAAAATTGATAGTAGCTTACATTTATTGAGTACTTACTAGATGTTAGACACCTTTCAAATCATTTTATGTATATCATCTTAGGTTGTTACATCAACTCTATGAGATAGATACTATAATTATCTCATTTTATAAATAATGAGATTGGAGCATGGAGAAGTTAAAGGACATTACTAAGACCCCCAGTTAGTCAACATATTGGTAGGATGTGAACCCGGATTGTATGACTCTAGAGTTTTCACTCTTAACCACTAACTTCCTTGGCTTACAATAGAGTTCTGTCCTGATAAAACCATTGTAAGTTGAAATTATCCTAAGTCAAAGGTGCATTTAATACACTTAACCTATCAAACATAGCTTCTCCTAGACTGCCTTAAACGTTCTCAGAACATTTGTAGCCAATACTTGGACAAAATCATCCAACACAAAGCCTGTTTTATAATGAAGTATGGATATCTCATGTAATTTATGGAATACTGTATTGAAAGTGAGTAACAGAATGGCTGGGTGGGCATAGAATTGTGGCAACTGTGTTGACCGTTTACCCTCATGATTGCCTGGCAGACTGGGAGCTGTGGCAGCAAGCTTGCTGCCGCTGCCCAGTATCATGAAAGAGGATTGCTAGTCCAGGAAAAGATCCAAATTCAAAATTTGAAGTGCGGTTTCTACTGAAGGTTTATTGCTTTTGCATCATCGTAAAGTCAAATAATCATAAGTTGAACTGTTGTAAGACTGTTTGTAAATTGTTCCTTCAAGATCTGTGTTATAAGGCAAAAGGATATGGGTGTAGCAGGAAGAAAGGGAAAGGGTCCAAGAGTTTACCAGCAGTGAGGTTAATCCTGATCAAAGTATTAGGAAATGCTGGGGTGCTAGGGAGCCATCTGATCTGACTCCGTAAGGCTGGGTATGATTTAGGCTTCCTGCTGTTAGAGGAAGGATGAGCAAAAATGGTGAAAAAGCATAAGGCACAGATGAGAAAGCACCACCTCACAGTGCCTAGAGCTGGGGGAGGATGAGGGATAGTGGGAGATAAAATTAGGTATGTTGGAGCCTGGTTATATAAAAGATTATGAATAATTTTTATAAAAAACATTGATTCTTGAATTTTTTGACTAGTAGTTTAAATCAACTATATTTTAGTTTAGTTTAAACTATACAATAGAACTATTATAGAGATAACATACTAGTGAGTGTGTAATATGTAGAATCTGTATGGATTGTATGAATATATGAAATTTAGTTCCAGGGAAATGCAAAAGAAAAATAGGAATATATGTAGAACATTTTGTGTGATTAAATTTCTTAGATGTATTCAGTTTTATGTAAAGTGAAACTGCATGAATATCAAAATTTGCAAGCCTTTTTATTTCCTTGTAAAAACAATACTATTAGTGGTTACATTCAAAGCACATTAAGTATTTCACTAAAAACAGGGCTTGCAGAAATTAAAAAAAAGAAGTCATTATGATTGTGTTCTTAATTACCTGGGAGTGGACTTCAAAAACACTACTGTGGAAGAAAGTCATATAAAGCAGGACTGAAAACATTATCCTCTCTTTTTCTCAAAACATCATTCAAATTCACTAGATGGAAATTTAATTTTGTGAGATGTCTGTACTGCTCAAATTTGTTTATGGTGTGAGCTTTCAATTTAGACAATTTATCATTACTTGGAGAGAAACTTTTTCTCTTAAGCCAGATTGAGTTTCCTTTCCAGGGAATAGATGAATCCAGGAAAAATGTTTCCATAGCTCATACCTAGCCAAAAGCAGTGGCCATGGAGGAACGGACTGCTCATTAAATAATGACAAAAGGAAAATATGTGTTCTCTTTTCCCATAGTCTCCCTGTGTCCTTGACATGTCTCACAACTCTCCAATCCATAGATTCAAGCAGATTACATTTTGATTCTTAAATTTTGGGGCTGGACTTCTTTTCACCACAGTATTAAGCAGGTGATTACAAATATGAAATACAGAGAAAGGCCTGACTTTGATTTGTGTCTGACAGTTGTATGACCTTTGGATAGCCTCTTAACTGTCATGAGCCTCAGTTTCTTAATCTTTCATCTGTTTGACATGTCCTCTAAGATTTCTTTTTGTTTTAATGTATTAGGATTCTAAAGGACAATTCTGTATGACTGCAATTTCAAGCCAATTCTACATTTAGACATGTGGGCCTCTAGGCTGTCTCCATGTATTTTTTTGAAGCTATCTTTTCTATGTCTGCAAGTTTTCCACAATACCATAATTACATCCATAAGAGAGGCTAAGTCCTAAATTCTTAGCCTAGCCCAATTTGGCTCCTTTTCTCATTATTTTTGATCTCATAATTTAGGAGAGGATACTCCCTCCACCTCTCAGGCAGACAAATTCTGTACCAGCCCTAAAGGAATAAGCCTGAAGTCATTTCCTTATAAAATCTCTCCCTTTTCTGCATGTATTTAAGTATTTGTACTGTATATCTTACTGTTGTAACAGAGGAAGTCAGAGAGGAGAAGAAAAAAATATGGCAATTATTCAACCTGACACCATTAAACTTTGCAACCTCAACATCCAAAGCATCGCTTCATCTCCAGTCCAACTCCCAACCCTGGAGGATTGCAGTGACTCTTGGAGACAGGGAATTTCTTCAAAAAGAAGCCCTGGAAACCACGATAAGGTGTTTCAAACAAGAGCTATTGACTCATTACATCAGAGTTTCAGGACCAGTCTGTAGTCAATATTCTTGTGTGCCTCCAAAATGTAGGAAGTAAAATAAAGATTTATATAGGTGCATGGGGATTTCACATGATTTCTAAATAGTCTGGGAAGCATCCAGAAGTCCTGATTCTCTTGAGTTTCTGAATTAGTGCATTGTTTTTCCTGTGACTCATATTAGAAGGATCTAATAACTAAACATTGCTCCTGATTATCTCTGGGTCATGGAATATCCTGAAAGTTGTATAAGGCAATGCTGTTGGGTTAAAAGAGTTGGCCTGAAGTTAAGGAAACATGATTGCTCGTGTCCACCCTCTCTGTTGAGCTGAGTGCCCTTGGGAAAATGATAGAACTCCTGAGAACCTTAGTATTGCATCTGAAAATGAAGACTATAGGCTGGATAAGTTTTGAGACCCTTTCCAGTTCTAAATTTATAATACCATTCTAAGAGTAAGTTGTCACATGCCTATAGATACTTTGAATTAGACACAGATACTGGAGTGAATGTCAAAGGGTAGTGTGCTTAGCTAGGCTTTGCCATTATCCAGAATTATAGAGGCACAGCTTTAATCCACTTTGATTCAAGAGACTTCTGAGGAGAAAAGTAGTATCAAGAATTGGCGAGCAAGTTAGGCCTGCTATTGCTATACCATCTCTAAGTGTTTTGTTTCATATTATTCAACTTACAGAGATTTAATAACATCACAGTGTTATTAAATGATGTTCCTTTGAGCCACCATTATAGGAAGATAGTGTAAAATCTCTGATTTCTATATTTATTCCTTTCAAATTCATTTAAAAAAATATCTTTGTTAAAAAATCCTATTAAGATTCACTAATCCAGTGACAATCAATGAAACGAGATTTTTACTGCTTGTGTGACACTATATTAATCACTTTGGAAGGATATAAACACTTATGAGAAAGTGCTTGTATACTAGGAGAAGAGAAAAGCAAAGAAATGAAAATAGGAACAGCAGTAAAAGAATCAAAATGCCCAGGGCATTTTGCAGGAGAATGAAATTAACCTAAAAGGGAAAATGCATGCTTTGGTTTTTTAATGCAATAATTTCTGTGTGTACTTTGTTAAAGATTATTTTACTTAGAATCAGGTTGAAATCTTTCTTTTCCCAGCATACAAAGCTCTCTTTAAAGATAAATGTTGCAATAGTATTTTTAATTATTGAGGCTGGGCACTTGTTTCCTTCTTACATTCATGTACTTCCAAAGGGATTTGGAACATGGAAGAGTTTCATAACTGTTTTAGAGAAACAGGAACTTAGGTTTCTCTAATTACAAACATTACTTCCCAGTTCTAGCTAAGTTCAGGCTCTATTCTCTGTAGTACTGAACTTTCCAAGTTGTGTTACATCAATATAATGTATGATCTGTGTGTGCTGGAACATCCAAACATTGGTGAGTCTCTAGGATACTCTAGGATACTTTGTTTTAGCTAGCTTTGCTGTGAGTTATTTTTTTTTCAATGTGGTTAGTGAATTACTAAATAAACATTTAATTTAGGAAATAAAATTTCATAAATTTCTCCTCCTTCCCAGGTAATTGTAGCTCAAACAGTGCAACAATAATGTAGTTTGCGTTTCTACAAGCTGAGTATCTGAAGTGTAGTGTCTGAGCACTACTCCTAAGTTTGAGATGCCCAGAAACTGCTCATTTTGTGGTAATCATGATGGCTTTCTGCTCATCTATCAAAATCATATACCATAGCTGAGTATCTTTAGGTAGTATTAGTGAAAGAAAGTATTTCTAACGTATAATTTGAAAAAATAATGCTAGCCTATAACAATACTAATGTATAATAAAGTATAGATGGCTCATATTTCTGCTTAAGGTTAGGCTATTTCCCTGTATTTTGTGAAATAATATTAATGGCTAATATTTATATAGTACCAGTTGTATGCCAGACACTATTCAAAGTGTTTTACGTATATTAGCTCACTTAATACAACTTTGAGTAGTAGATATTGTTATAAATCACAATCCCATTTTACAGATGAAGAAAATGCACAGAGATTTAGTAAATTGCCCCAGATCATGAAGGCAACAGGTCAGAATTTGCACTAGTTTCTCTGATTCTGGCATGTGTGTTCTTAATTACCATGACATACATACTTCCTCCCAACAGATCAACCTGCACATCGGCGCCACCCCCACCCTACCCCCCTCCCTTTATTTGAGGCCAGGAGCCACATTCCAGGACTTGAGCACCTGCAGCCGGAACCTATTTTTTACTTAATCACTTAATAATAAGTGAGGTGGGGAGAAGCCGAATAGCTAGCTGGTGACCACGGCTGGCTACGTAATTATGCAGAGCTCAGTTCAAAATGAAAACATGAGGCCTCTTGTTCAAAAAGTAGAGGGAAAAAGTATCATTAAAGGCACTAAAGTATAAAGCCTTTCCTTTCCTTCAGAGTCTCCCTTGTCATGGTATTTTTAATTTGCCATTTAATGTTTTAAGTAAAGGAAATTTAAACTTTAAATTGTTAGCATTAATTTTGCCATTCATCTCTGTATTGTGCAATGTCTGTTTTAAATGCAAATATAAGAGCATTTGACTTGTATGGAGAATCACCAAAATTGTACTTTTTTGGTAGTTTATATCTGAATATCTTTTTTCCCCCCTAATTAGAACAGTGGAAACTACACAAAACTGACTTAACTGTTTTTATTTCACACTTTCTACCTCTGGCTTACTGATGAGTAAGGAAGGACTGAAAGGAGAAGGGAATGTGGGTTGCCCTGTTCTTCCTTTCCTTCAGTGTCATCATTTTTAACATAAAGTAGTTCACTAATGCAAGGAGCTAATGAAAGAAAGAGTATGATAAAGTTTTTTGGTTTTTATATTTCTTAAAACACCATTGTTTTCTTTCTGTGTTTGAAGCAGTTCTGGTTGGATCAGAAAGCATAGCCTCTTGGGACAATTGGTGTCCTTACTTACTCAGTTGTAGACACTGTGCACTTGATTTGAGTCTCTCTAAATTTTAATTTACTATGGGTACACTGGAACCCTGTGCTCATGGACCTCATTAGCATATATCTAAAGTGGGAGGTAGGAAACAAAACAGGCTGACATGCATTTTGCTTCATCTCTGCTCACATGTATATTCCATTGTCCCACTGGACTTTACTTATGAAACAAGTACAAATATAAAATTATTGAGAATTTCATGATGGAAATAGCAGAGTCCTTCTTAAGGCAGAGCCCTGCTAGGTCACATGCCTGTGAAGCAGGCTCTGCTTTGGGCCATTAGATGAGATGGAAGCTGGACTAAACTGAAATCATTCTTCCAATCAGCCACAAACGTCCCAAATGTTGTACTAAAGATATAAGTCACTGGAATGGGAGGGTTAGCCACAGGTGACCAAAACAGGGCAGCCATGCCTACAAAGACAATGATGGGGCGCTTGGGTGGCTCAGTCAGTTAAGCCATTGACTCTTGGTTTCAGCTCAGGTTATAATCTCATGGTCATGAGATCAAGCCCTGAGTTAGGCTCCCTGCGGGGAATCTGCTTGAAGAATCTCTCCCTTGGCCGCTCCCTCCATTTGCATGTGTTCTGTCTCTCAATCTCTCAGATCTTAAACAAACAAACAAACAAACAAACAAAAATGGAGTTGGCTGACTATATATTGAAATAAGGCTGTGGAGAAGAATAAGGATAATGGAAGCTCACCTGCCATTTCTTAATGGTTAATGACTAAATGTGAAAACTAGGGACCTTGGGGCAGGCCCGGGTGGCTCAGCGGTTTAGCGCTGCCTTCAGCCCAGGGTGTGATCCTGGGGACCAGGGATTGAGTCCCACGTCGGCTCCCTGCATGGAGCCTGCTTCTCCCTCTGCCTGTGTCTCTGCCTCTCTCTCTCTCTCTCTCTCTCTGCCTCTCATGAATAAATAAAATCTTAATAAAAAACAAGCAACTAGGGAGCTTGAGTGGTTTTCACATATTTGAAGGCAGGTACAGTCAAATGGCAGAGAGGAGAACTAATTGTAAGAGTTGCAGAGATGTTGAACACTCAGCCAAGGCAGATCTGTCAGGGGAAGCTCGGAGGCCTAGTAGGGAAAACTTGGGGATCCTGAAAAGTGCTGCAGAGATCTTTGGATATCCCTGAGGATGCTGACTCTGCAGTCCCTCTGGACCTTCTAGATGTGTGGAGGTGACTACCCTTCCTTGAGTGGAAAGAGCTGACACCAACTGTGCTACAAGATGCTACAGAAGTCTCTCCCTAAAGGAAAACTGGTGCCCTATTCAGATTTACCCTCATCACCTCTCCTGGCTTCCAGACCAATAACAAGAGATGGAATGTTTTAAGGGTGCTTGGTCATGGGGCCAGAATGCAAGTCTGAATAAACAAGGATGTTAACATAGGGGTACTTTTTTTGGGAAATGAAGATGACCACCATAGCAAAGACTGTAGGTGTGGGACAGTGTGCTACTGTGGTGGCTCTTAGAACCCTAGAAAAATAACAGCCAACTCTCAGTAAGTTAGGAATCCTGAATTGGCCTGAAAGATGATAGAGAAAGAAGCAGTAATGTTTTGGAGAAGTGAGCATGATGGAATGTTAGTAGGGCCAAAAAATCCACCATGAGATTATGTCCATGAGAGGGTTGAGAGGACAGACCATTCACCAAAGCCATGAGGAATGTGCTGGTGAGGGAGATGTAGGCCAGCAATGATAGTAGGTGGTCACAGAGCTGTGCTCATTTCATGAATTGATGTCCTGTGGGGTCCATCAGTAGTAGAGGCCAAATGATGGTGCTTAACCACCAGAAGCTAGGAGGCCACAATTTTTAAAATCTAGCAAGGTCACCAGGAGTTGCAGAGATGGTAAATAAAGCATGTGTCCCCATGGGCAAATATTGCTACCTAACATCAATAAGTAAGAAAGAGGGAGAAAAAAGGAAGGAGAGAGAGAGGAGAGGAAAAGAGAAAAGAGAATGAGAGAAGAGCAAGAGGCTAAGAATAGCCCTGCAGAATATGAAACTAAGATCCCTTGCTCAGTTTTCAGAGACAGTCATTTTTCAGGTGTATAACCTATTGACTAAAGAAGTGTATAGGTCCCTAAGAGGAAGGGTTCTTCAACCCCATGGGAAGTATATATCATGGCAGTTCTATCCTTCTCCAAAGATACTTAAACCATCATTTATCTGGGAAAGAGTACATTGGGGAAAGGGGAATAACAAGAGTTACAAGGACTATTGAACTCATGGTCTGAGTTGACATTGATAATCAGAGATTAACATGTCCTCCTGGTCTCCTGTTGGAGTGGAACCATGGGACCAAGTAGTAAATAAAGTCATGACTAAAGTCCAACTCACAGTGTGTTCATTTGTTCCATAGACTCATTGTCATTTCCCCAGTCCTGAATGCATAATCAGAATTGATATCTACTTGGAATAGGATTAACTGCTACATTGGGTCCCTAGCCTGTAGAGTAAGTGATATTATAATGGGGAAGGCCCAATGGAAACCTCTAAAACTAACCCCCTCTTGCCCCCAGTCAAGATAGAAAATCAAAACACTATTTTATCCCAGTGAGGATGGTGGAGATTAGTGTCACTATTAAAGACATAGATGATGCAGGGGTGGTGTCATCTATTATATGTCAAGTTATTTTCCCAGGCTGGCCCCTGCAGAGGCCAGACAGATCCAGGAAAATGGCTATCAACTACTGTAGGTCTAACTAAGTAGTAACCCCAATTGAAGCTGCTGTGCCAGATGTGGTGTTGTTGCTAAAAGTTCAATAAGGCCTTAGGTACGAGGATACGGCCATTGACTTATAAAATGAATTACTTTCATTCCAATGATAAAAGGGGATCAGAAATAATTCATATGGGACAAATGACAATATTCAGATATGGAAGCAGGAAGAAAAAGGCCGAGCTTGAATTATGAGTGGGTTGACAACTCCCTCATGGCTTTGTTAGACTTTGTTTAAACTGCACAGCAGTCTAGAATGCTTCCCAGTGTTTTCCCTTTCTCCCCTTCAGTCATGGGCAAACCTAGATCATGGTCTGATGGCTCTCTCAGCTGCATCTGGCTCTCTCTCTCTTTTCACATAGGATTTTTCCCTAATAAAATTCTTCTATATTTAATCCTGTCTTTGCAATTTTGTCCTACACTTACATAGCTCTCTACCCTCGGTGTACAGAAATGTTCTTTGGTTAGTTTCCAGTTTTCTACTATTTTCCATAACCCTTAGTTCTGCCCCCTTCCATCTACGCAATCCTCCTTGACTACACTTAAAGAAGGCATTGGAGACTATGCTTTTTCTGGGGACAGAGTGATTTTCTCAGCCTCTGCTTCCTGCTTCTGAATGGTAGGAGACCAGTGGACATAGTAAATCACAAATTGCCACAATCCTCTTTTAGTGCAGGCTGGTGACAGTACAACTCCCACAGAACATAGCTTTGCATCTTTAATTCTGGTTAGCTTGATTTGCTAATAGTCACACCCATGATTCTTTTTGAGACATGTCTCTTTCTCTAGACTCAGTTGCTGGTAACTTAAGTGTACAAAATGTACATCCTTCTAGGGGAGAACCACTTCTTTAGGTGTCTCTCTGAGGCACTTTGACCTCATGGGGCCAGAATAAAACTGAAAGATTTTTACTTCATTCGCATAGGGCATTTGCTCATATGATCCTGTGTAGACCCTTTTTCCCATTTGCTCAGTTTTCATTTTCTGGTTCTCAGGTTCCTGTTAGCCTTCATCTCCAACTTGCAATATTGTCATGAGATCACTTTGTGTATGTTAGAGGTGCCATGGTGCAGACAATCCTGTTAATTGGGCATTCAGACAATTGCTGGTTCCATATCTTTATCTTTCTTCTCATGCATTTTCAGAATTTCCACAAATGAGCTTATTATCTAGGTCAACTCCTAACTTTTGCCTATTTCCCTTAGCTCTCTTTGCTAGAAACTCACTCATGTTTTTGTTGTTGTTTCCATTTCTGTGACAACACATAGAAAAGACAAGCAAGGACTGGCCCTGAGACACTCCAGCATTTAAGTATCAGGGAGAAGAGGATGATTCAGCCGAGGAGAATGAGAATGAGAAACCAATGAGGGAGGAGAAAAAGCAAGAAGAGGGATGCCAAGTGGAAACTAGCAATTGTGCTCAATGTTGTTAAAAAAAAAGGCAATATACTGAAAATTGACCATTTGCTTGAATCACATGGATCATGGTGACCTGGACTAAAGTGGTTTTGGTGGAGTGATAAGGGTGGAGCCTATTTATAATGGATTGAAAAGGGAACAGTATCTATGTCTTGTGTCTGCATTATGTAAAGGGATCTCTCCCTTCCTCTGTGTTTCTTCGATTGTGCATCTCCGCCAACCATCTCAATTGGGATAAACCAAACCAGTAGCCACAGTATCCTTCCTTCTTAGAACACAGGAGAATAATTATATTTATTTTAGTACTTTGTCTCCATCTCATCCATTGGTCTGGTCTGTTTATAGGATCCCTGAAACTATGCCTGTATTTCACCTTGCCACTTGGCCGGAAGGCTAGCCCTAAGTAGCTTTAGCTATGGTAACAGTTTGTCTTATCCTTTCAATTTGAAGGGTTTGTTTCCCTGCTATATCAAATGACTGCTCAGATGAGTATTCAAGGTACAGAAATGATCAGATTCTGTTTCAAGCTAGTCGGAAAAAGAATATAGTTGGCTGGGCAGTAGCTGGGTTGTATGTAGCCTTAGTTCTAAAATAGTTGCAGGATTCAGTGAAGGTTCTTAGTTGTAAGAATATCTGGGCAGGTCACTTAAGAAAATTTAATCCTATAAAGAGAGAGCCTTTATGGTTTCCTCGGATCCATAAAAGTCTATGCCTTACTGCTCTCAACTCTTCACACTTTTTGTTTTGTTTTGTTTTAAATTGACTTATTCTTCCCAAGTGTCTGAAGGGATAGATGATATTATTCATGCTTTAGAGAACAGAATAGGAAACAGAAGCTGAGAGAATAGATAATTGACCATGTTTTAAAGTTGACAAGAGAGGGAACAACTTAGTATTTGAAAGCCATGAAGCTAAGTGGCCTCTGTTTGAATCATGGCTCTGTAATTTACTTGCTATGTGACCTTGGACATTGATGTAGGTCCCGAGACTCAGTTACTTTAACTGCAAAACGGGGCTAAGGCCAATATTTGAATTATGAGTTGTTGGGAACATTACCTGTGGTAATCCAGGTAAAGGGCATTACTATTCCTCAGCATGTGGTATGTTTTTAATGAGTGCTAAGTCATAATAAAATGTACTTCCTTTATCTTTAGTATTGGGCTTGCCACTTGGCATCTGAATCATATACAATTACCCATCTAGTCTTTCAAATCCCATTTTTATTTCAGAATTCTAGTTACTGGAAGATATGACAAACTATAGCTGTATTTTTTTTAAGGAACAGATTAGTATAAAAGTAAGAGGAATTGTATCATTTTCTATCAATTTCCAATATCAAAATTGACAAATCAAGGCAGGCCAAATTTGAAAATGTGCAGAGAGGAAGATCACCACTAAATCACCTCATTTATTTTCTCTTTCAAAAATATATTTTTTAAAACAGCAGGATAAAAAAGGAAAATTGTATTAGAAAAAGGGCTGTTACCCTACCACATTTCCTCAGTGATTGATTGTATTTTCTCCCAGGAATTGAAGAAAAGGAGAAGAGAACATGAGGGTTGATTGCATCAAAAGTGTGACACGAATAAAAGAATCAAGAAATCACATATGTCTGCACAGAAGTCAACTAATAAATCAAAAGCATGTTCTTAGCTAAGTCAGATATTTCTTTGAAACAGCATATGGCGCAATTCCAATATACTCTATATTCAGCTACCTAACAGGCTGTCTTGTTGCTTTCAACTAGTGAAAAATCTAGCAGCACAAATGTTTATAAGCCTGGTAAAAGATTTTAACATTATTTAATGCCCTGATTAGCTATTACTGGCCTGATGATTACACTGTAAAACCTAAAATCATAAATGGAGAAAATAACCTGTTGGCAGGAGTGAACACTAATTGTTACAACGTCCTATATTAAATGTGTTCATAGTTTCTTTTTAGCAGTTATTTTCATGTAAAATTTAACAAGTTTTCTTTCATCACATATCGTCAGTATTTTTTTTAAATGTGAATTTAAATTTCTGCATCATTTTTAGTTGAGAGTCATAAAATTAACATATAATAATTTTAACCAAATCAAATTCTCATAGCGGTATCATGTCCTAATCAGAAAAGAATAAAGCTGGCTTTTAAAAATGTTATGATGACTGCGTCTTACTAGAAAGGATAACTAAACCCCAATATAATTGGAGAAAACTAATTCGTATGGAATTCTAAACTGTCAAACACTAAAAAGTCTATGACTATGTAAAGATTACTGTGGGTGGCTATAACTTGTAGCAAGGGAAAAACTTGTTAGACTAGAATTAATTGACAAGGGTAGGAGGCATTTGTTTCAGTAGATCATTATTCCCTATTTTTTTCAGAATTATACTTAATTGCCATTATATTGCAATGTCAGTGTTAATGTCAAATCTGAAAGGAATATTCCACCCACACATCTCTTGACCAAAAATTGCAACCACTCATGTTTGTTGGGCACTGATCCCAAGTAATGGCTGAGTTCTAGAGGAAATTATTGAATGCTATATTTTATCAAATCCAAAAGGGAGGGAAGGTAGGGGGTATCAGTGCAAAAAATTTAGAATAGAACAGTCATAAAGGAGACACTGGTATATAATATTCTAACCAGTCCTTTGACTCTCTTTACCTATGTAAATCAGCAAGTTATTCTGAATGAAAACTAGTCTTTTATTTCCAATAACCATACTCAGCAGCATCTGTGGAGTTCATGAGAAGTAACAGGGGGCTCCTTCCTACATGTGAAAATCCTCACATGTTCTGAGAGGGCCTAGAGCTACTTTGCCAGAGTTCTGAAATCCAGGTTCTCTTGCTTACTTTTTCCTTTCATTAACTCAACTGATTATTTCTCAGGGCCACTAATTCTGTATTTATTGTCTATTCATAGCACATAATATTTCATATGAGCATAGTGCTATCAGCAACTATAAAAAAGTCGAAATGCTATGCTAAGAAACCTGGTGGTCAGGTGTTGATGGGACTGGATATACATTCAAAAGTATAGTGAGTGTTTTAGTTGTTTGATTTTTCTGTTTCTAGCACCCCAGTAAAATAATGGAAGAAAGTAAAAAAGGAAATGGTGCTAGTGAAGTGTTTCTTCTCTGCTAGACACTTGGCAGACACCACCTCAATCATTTTTCTGCTGGCCCAGGCCTGTGACCAATTCTGTTCATAGTTGAGAAATATTAATTCATGTTGGGATAGTAACCTGTTGACTCAGCATCAGGCCACCCCTTTATAAGGCCTTACCCCTTGCTTATGCCCCAGTTACAATAAGTGGCGTCATCAAGCCTTTGATCAAAATGTGACATTTTTCTGTCTCCTACTTAAATTCTAAGTGACTTATTCTTCTCCCTGAATCTTACCAATTTTACCTAACACCAGACTGCAAGATGCCTTTGCATCCTTTCCTGTTTGCCTGCTTGTTCAGACTTCTAATTGCATATAGCTGCTCCCCATTGATGATTATGTTCCACTTTTAGGAGTAGCTGCTCTATACGGGGATCTTCCTGCCATTAATTGCCTGCCTGACTGCTTGGATTTCTCTATCTGCTGCAATTCTCTAACATACCACATGTGGATTCAGGATTACCTCCTTTTCCTACTTTGGGGTCCATCCCCAGTTGCCTTCTCTGAAATTCAGGTTGCCAAGTTCTACTGTCTGACCCCCTGTGTACTCTCATTCTTTGATTATGGGAGATAAGTAGAGAAATGTGGGCTAAGGAACTGGAAACCTGGCAGCCATAAGAAATCTTAACTTTGGAGCTGTCCTCGGTAGATTTTTCCATCTTCTGTTCCTTTCTAATTGTATGGAGGGAGAGATTTGTGAAATCTTGATTAATTTGAGCTAGTCAGCTCACAGGTAGTGATTTTAGCAGCTATTTGAGTTTATCCACATGTCAGTAGCTGTAATTGCAAACTTCTTTCTTGTTAATTCCTGGAGTTGCCTCTTTTCTTCCCCTGCTGTGAAATTTTGTCCCTCTCAAAAAGAGAACATTTTCTTTTTTTTCTGATGTGCAAAGCATACTCATTAATTTCTCACTTAGTGATGATTCATTAATCATGGGAGGGCATGTGAGCTGCAGTAAAAGCAACTCCTTTAATTTAATTTAATTTACAAACATTTATTGAGTGTTTAATGTGCAGAGCAAAGCGCTAAGCATCAGACCCAAAGAGACCCAGTTTGGGTGATATGTAAATTATTTTTTTCATTGGGATAAGTGTTTAATAAACTTTTCTGAATCACATCTAATTAGTATGGACTTTATTATGGTTCTAAGTTAGAGAGTAAACTATAGCATAAACTATTTAGTAATAAACAAACATATTTGGATCATTTCCATGGAGAATTATTAACTTTCATTTAGATAGATTACCTACAATTCATATTCTCATGAAAACAATGCCAAATCAAAAATTAATCCTGCAAAGTACCACTGGTTATGTTTTCTTTTTGTACTCTCTTCTCTGTCAATTCCACTAGGTAGGAATAACACAGGGTAAGAATCAGGAAAATGGTTATAGAAGGAATGCTAGTTGAGTAAAACTAGGATAGAGTTTGTAAGAGTCATTTTAATTTAATTGTATCCTTAGGTTATAGAATCATGGAACATTGGAATGAAGACCAAAGGATTAAGTTCATATCGATCATTAGATAAGGAGGCTCTCACCAAAGGGAAAAAATGTGATTTGCTCAAGATTTACCAACTAGTTGGAGTTAGAAACTAGTTTTTGATTTAGGTCCGTAGCCATGACCTCTTGAATAGTAAGAAACAGAAAATAATTCAGATTTGGAAAATTAATTGTTCATGGCATTAATAAGTGGGCAGATTGCATTAATGCCTGCTCTGTGGGTACCTGTGGCTTTAGTTTAATTGAATTGTCTCTCTTTCTTTATTTTCAGAATCAGCTTCCCTCTTTGGTGGCCACTTTTCCTCCTATGGGAATAGTCCTCATTCATGCTACTGGTAAAGATATTCCTAAGTAGCCACAGAACCATGTGTTCCTGGCTTGTCAACTTAATGAAAAACCTGAAAACAAAGCTATTTCTTGTTGTTTGTATATCACGTAGGTCATTTGGTCAAAATGTTTAGGGAATCATGAATGGCCAGGCATGGCTTACATGTCCACTCTCTTTGACCAGGGAAGCCCATCTACTACCAGAATAAGGGCGATGTTGGGAAAGTGTTCTGGATGGATAAAAACAATGACTTTGTAGCCCACTCCATCAGAAAAAAATCTAAAGGGAACTTTTTAAAGGCTCATATAATTAAAAGAAAATGGATATAGTTGAAACTTGATTTTATAATTTTGGAGTATTGCAAGAAATGAGGAGATACTGATTAGGACGTTGCTACATTAGATCTTATTGCAAACATTTAATAATTTTTTTTAACATTGAATAATTTTTATCAGCATAGTGTACTCTCCTCTTCCATAACTCTCCTGATGCAGACATATCCATGATTAATTAGCAAGCCCAACTTTTACATTCTCTCTTCATCCTACTTAATGTCATCTGTAATACTCCAGGTAAACAGTAGAGAAAATTCTTATGGGAAATAGTTCAGGGACCCTTATTGTTTATATTGTTTGATTCTTTGATAATGCTTATCTTTATTATATTACAACGAATAGTGATGAGTTAAGTGATAGATAACTTATTTAGGACATTGCCACGTATGTAAAAAGTGCTTTTTTAAAAAATAAAATATTTTTGAAAGTTTATCATTCTGAATATAATTATTTTTGTGCCTATACATTATCAAATTCAGTCATTGTGGCTCAATGTGCTCGTTGAACATTTAGGAAGTTTTTTCTGAATGAGCTGGCAACTAAATGACTACATGAAAACAGAAACAGATTGGGAATCCCTGGGTGGCTCAGAGGTTTAAAGCCTGCCTTCAGCCCAGGGAGTGATCCTGGAGTCCAGGGATTGAGTCCCGCGTGGGACTCCCTGTATGGAGCCTGCTTCTCCTCTGCCTGTGTCTCTGCCTCTCTCTCTCTCTCTCTGTGTCTCTTGTGAATAAATAAATAAAATCTTAAGAAAAAAGAAAACAGAAACAGATACTCAAATTCATAAACAAACATCTGACCTCCAAGCAAAGGGAGTTAACCACTCTTAGTTTTTACTTTTAATCTTAATTCGTTCGCTATGACGTAGATGTGATTACTATTTAAACGATAAAGTAATTAGCTCAGTATAATATTAAGAATGGAGGCTTTGTCAGTATATATTTTATTCATAGCCCTGGTTCTTACTAATTTATTTAACCTTGCTAAGACTTAGTTTCATTATTGGAAAAGCAGTGATAATAATTGAAACAAACCCATTCCTGGCAAATAGCAAACACTGCATTTGTCTGATTGCAAATGCCTAGGTTTTATCTTCTATCCGCATTGGGTATATCTCAGGCTGGAGTGTGCCGCCACTCTTTACCATACACACACACACGCACACGTGCACACGTGCACATAACATACACACGTACATGCACACACACAAGGGGATGTGACAATTTGTCATAAGTGAGAAGTCAAAAGATAAATAAGGCACATCATTCTCCAGCACCAATTTTATTAAAAAATATCTGGGTGGGTGAAAAGTTAAAGAATTTAACTAGTAAATAATTTGCAATATTTTGAAAGTTGGAAGAAGCATACAGGTAGATAGGTTATGACTTCCTATTTCCCTTTACCCAGTTGCTACCATTAATTTAGGTATTTCAAACAGATCTTAGACTCTTAATTCCTTGAGCACTTTATTTCCAGTTAACCTTCACTCTTATTTTATCATGGTGATCTCACTCCATGGAAATTCTATGAGTCTGGAAGAATTTTGAATTTTTCTACTTCTGAAAGTCTAGTCATACTATCACATTCTCACCACTGTCTCTGTTTCCTGACTCACTCATTGGGAACTCTGTGTCTAGAAATCTCTTGTTTCACCCTGTTAGACTCCCTTCTTTACCGCCTATGGCTTACGCTTATTTTCTATCAGAGTAGACATTGTCAATATCCCCAATTCTCTTCTGCTATTATCCGTTACTCTCTGTGTGCTGTGACCTTCAATCTCTCTCCATCTCCCCAAACTCTATACTCCAACAGAACTAAAAGTATTGGAAGTTCCCTGAATGTGCCCTGCTGTTATGGGTTTTTGTTCCTTTGCTTGTGACACTCTCTACTAGAAATACCTGTCATACAAAGATACATTTAATTTTAAAATCTTTCTGGGAAAAGTCTCTCTGAAAGCTTTTATGATCACCCCTCCCACCCTGAATAAATATATTACACACTCATTTGGTGCCCCACAGTGTCCTATAACCATTACATCAAGACACACATTATACTTATTTCCACTTATGTGATTTTTAAAAATGATTTTATTTATTTGAGAGAGAGAGAGAGAGAGAGCACAAGTGGGGAGGAGAGGGAGAAGCAGGCTCCCCCCCTTGAGCAGGGAGACCCATTTGGGGCTCAGTTCTAGGACCCTGAGGTCATGACCTGAACCAAAAGCTGACGCTTAACCAACTGAGCCATCCAGGCACCCCTCCACTAATGTGATTTTCATATCCACCTTCAATGGCTACTTCGTTTCTGTATGCTCACCTTCAGTGTAGTGCCTAACATATAGTAGGCAATTAATTAATATTTATCAGATGAATTTATTAAATGAATTAAGCAAGAGGAAGTAATATCTCTCTAGAAAAATTAAAGTTTTAATTTTTCCAGTAGTAAGGCACATACAACCCTCATCCCGTCTCCCCATCTTTTTCTCTAGCTACTGGGAAGGAGAGGGTCAAGTATGAGGAGAACAAAAGTTACTAGCTATACTAGCCCTCATTGTTGGTATATGTGAAGTATTTATGTTCCTCTACCTAGAGTTTACATTATTAACTTTAGATTATATGAGTTTTAAAAATAAGTTGTGTGTTTATTATGTGTGCATGTAGAAAGAGGTGGATAAATTATTTCAACAGGTACTATTTCAGAAAATAACAATATCTTCTCTTTCTTGACAATTTTAATACTTATCAGTATATCAGATTATCAAAGTTTTCTAATGTGCTACAAAGTAACTAAGATTACCACTTTGCATAATTCATGGTTACTGATATTGACATTATTAATATATTTTGGATAACTAATAGTAGTATGCTGGTAAATGTTTAATAACCAACTCTCTGGGGAAAAAACATTCTGATTTTAATATTTGCCAGTTCCCTCATGTAAATGCTCCCACCACAACGTGGGGTTGCTGAACACAAAGTTATTGGAGCAGAAGTGCACAGCTGGCTCTTGTGAGCTATACAAATTAGCTCTAGCACATCATTGTCAAATCACGTCCTGTAGATTTCCAGGAGAAGCTTAATAGTTTGACTTAGATATTTACTTTAATAAAATGGTATAAGGAACCATTATAATATGAGGCAGATTACTTTTAACAGCTATACTCTCGTTTCCTCTCTCTGAATTGCCTCAAGTAATTAGAAGCAATAGAATTCAAGATTATTTGCTTATTGCTAATTAGGCCTGAGAGTGTAATAATTTTCTAAGAAGAATGTTAAAATTTCCAAATGCAGGATGGCTTTAACCATCTATTCTGTTTTTGGGCTGCTTGGGTATAGCTCTTCAATTGTGGCCCATATTCCGTATTCCTTGGTAGGTCTCAGAAAAGGAGGAAGATATCAGTTTCTGCGCATGTTCTGTTTAAACGTACATCTATAATTGACAAAGTATAGTCAATAAAGTATTAGAACTTACTTAACTTTCTTCAACTTTTTGGGACTTTTCCAGATGTCATAGACTTGTTCGTAAAGATCAAGTCTCTGAAGAGAGTTGTACAAAGGCTTTGCTTAGATAGAATAAGACATTTCTTCATCTGTAAATTGGAGACAGCATAATATTGTGGATACAACCTTGATTTTATGGTCAATATCAATGATATAAAAAATGCCCCCTGCTTAAATAAGCAATATTTTAGTTAATATAAGTAAGAATGTTTGCAAAGTCCCTTGTTACTTAAGCTAAGTTTATTTGAATGTTTTAAAATATTCAAATAGTTGTAGTTGCATCTTTTACATAATATTTAAGGTCTTTAGAATTTCTCAGAGTGATATGCAAGCAAATGTATGACTGTGAGAAATGTTTCAGTCAAATAAAACCTAGAGTCTTTCTGAGCCATTGAAGTTTATATATAAATATTTGTATTGTTGTGAGTTTTCTAGAAGGGATTGTATTCCAGAACATTCTAGTCTCATCAATCCTGAAAATATTTCTACAATAAGAAACTTGTTACTTATCTGTAGACTTCTTTTCCAAAGTGTGTACCAGAGAACACAAGTCTCATGAGATGCTCCTTGGAAGAAAAGGTGGGGGAGGTTATACAATCAAGTATGGACAATGTTATATGCATTATGCCTCATCCCTCCTTTAAAGAGAAAATGCTAATAAGAATATTAAGGACTCGGGATCCCTGGGTGGCGCAGCGGTTTGGCGCCTGCCTTTGGCCCAGGGCGCGATCCTGGAGACCCGGGATCGAATCCCACATCGGGCTCCCGGTGCATGGAGCCTGCTTCTCCCTCTGCCTGTGTCTCTGCCTCTCTCTCTCTCTCTGTGACTATCATGAATAAATAAATAAAATCTTAAAAAAAAAAAAAGAATATTAAGGACTCTGAGAAGTCCCTCAGGAAAAAAATCTTTTTTTTTTTTTTTTTAGGAAAAAAATCTTTAAAATTTGTTTTAAAGAATTTCCCAGTTATATTGACCATGGATCCTCTTTTTTAAAATATTTTATTTATTTATTCATGAGAGACACACACAGAGAGAGAGAGAGAGAGGCAGAGACACAGGCAGAGGGAGAAGCAGGCTCCATGCAGGGAGCCCAATGTGGAACTCGATCCCGGGTCTCCAGGATCAGGCCCTGGGCTGAAGGCAGGCGCTAAACCCCTGAGCCACCCGGGCTGCCCGGATCCTCTTTTTATATTATTCCATTAATACCTTGAAACACACTTTTGGAAATATCTCCTTTATAAAAACCATTTTGAAAAAATATTGAATTTCGACTTTTCAGATCAATATTATACAATATATAGCCAACTTAAAAATTCAGGAACACATTTCTCAATTTTCTAAAGAATTGAAAATAACCAAAATCAACTGAGAAGACATAGATATACTAAATAAAACAATTGACCACGGAAGGAATTCATTATGTTGTTCAATAGGACCTTGCCTGCAAAAATATAAAAAAATTTCATGGATGAGTGTTTTCAAACCTTCAAAGAACAGGTAATTCCTATGCAATTTAAATTGTTTCAGGCATAGGAAATAAAGAAAGCATTCCAATTCTTAAAAAATAAACCCAAACTAATATGGCATTAACTCTAAAATCTGACAAAGACACCACAAAAGAGAAAATGGGTAAATCATCTCACTTATGAATATTAATGTAAAACAGTAAATAAAATCCAGAAAATAAAATCCACGCTACACTAAAAGAAAAACATGCCATGACCAAGTGGGGTTTATTTCAGGAATGCAAAACTATTTAACGATATGAAATCTTGTAGTACAATTGAGTGCAGGTCAAAGAAGAAAAATATGTTATAAAATAGGAAAAGAATGATACATCTGTAAGTAAAATTGTATATATTTCTTAAACTAGTTGCTAGCACCCTTCTTAGCAGTGAAACACTTTAAATATCTCCACTAAAGTTAGGAATAACTTTATAGTAATGTGCCTACTTTCCCCATTATTATCTAATTTTTTTGAAATACAATAGACAAATTAGACAAAGGAGTGAAATAATGATTATATACATAGAAAAAAAGGGGCAACATTATCATTATTTATAGATGTTATGACTGCATAATTGAAAGAACCAAGAGCATCAATAGGAAAAAGTACTATTAGAAACAATAGAAGAATATAGTAGTAGTGTGACTGGTCATGAAATATATAAAACAGCTTTGATGAAACTGTAAGCAAAAATGTGATATAGGGGAAAGTATTCTAATTACAATTGCAAATAATAAAAAAGTAACAATAAACCAAATATATCAGAATAAATGTAATAAGAAATAGGCAGTTCCTAAATGAAGAATGCAATTTGAATAAGTGGATAATGTGTACCTCATTCTGGACAACGATATATAGTATTACAGCTGTGACAAAATTATTCTCATTAACTATATATTAATTGTATTTCTGATTAAAATCACAACAGAATGATCTTGATGATAACCCATGAGAGAACTGGCAATATATTTTTGTATTTTTCAAATTTCTACCATAAGTAATACGGTGGAAAATAACATGAGCTGAGTAACAAAATATCCCTAAGATCTCACTGGCTTAATATAATAGAAATTTTATATCTCATGTAAGTCATGGTCCAGTGGATAAACCTTGACAGATATGCCTCTTTGTGATCATTCAGGGATCGAGGCTCCACCTCCATTAAAGTCCTCCAAGCTCAGTCCATTAGTGTTGCTTCCTAACATCTTTGCCCATAAACATGCATCATCCTCTCACCAGATCTCAGGCACATGATCTCACTTAACTGTTTGTGGAGCTAGGAAATGAAATCTAGCTGTGTACACTGGAAGAACATGAATAGAGCTATCTAGCAACAATGTTATAATTAGAAACAAAAAAGGCAGATTCTATATATATACAATGTGCATCACTGTCTTAAAGAAAAACTAACAATAATATTAACTAAGGTGTATCAATGCTTTTTAAGACATAAATAGGTTTCCCCCTGGTAGATCTAATTGCTTTTAACTTAATGTATGGAAACATGCCTTAGCATTTGCACACAGCTGGGCTAATTGGAGGAGCTACGCGGGTGGATTTTCTAGTAGTTGTCAGTGTTTTATCCTATATAGGAAGCAAAACTTTACTGCAAGTTTATGTGAGCTTGGTGCTTGCCCATACATCTGGAACTTAGAATGAACAAGGCAGATGGAACTCAATCTGGCGAGTGTATGGTACTGAAGACATCTTGAGAGCATGGGTATCTTTCAGCAATTACAGTCTGTGAACACTGATTTTATGTCGTATACACTACAAGCTGGGAAAAGTATAAGGAGGTGTTTCTTATACATGTGTGTTAACTGTAGCCACTTTGTAGTATTTTTCTGAGAATCAATTACCATGATATATACATTACCTCTTTATATAAAATATTATGTAAAATTTGGCAGATCTTTATTTTTTTTCCTTAAATATAAACTGAGTACCTATAGCACCAGACACTGTTCAAAACACTGGGGACAGTGCATTGCTGAAAATGGACACACTGTCTGCATTCAAAGAGCTTCTGGTTGGAGGTAGATGGCAAACGGGACAGAAAATAAACATAAACAAGTAGATAAGATAATTTCAGACAGGTATAAGTGCTATGAATGACATTAAACAGACTAATGAGCTAGAGACTTCTAGGGGGCAGGGGCTGATGATATTTGCTAGGCAGGCAGGATATATTTGTAGAGCAACACTTGACATAACGATGCACGATGAGAGTGGCATGTTATGCACAAAACACTCGATACACGTTTGCTGAATGGATGAATGCATTTGCTTACTTATTTTTTGGTTCATCTTTAAATTCATTTTATGCCAAAAGTAGAATATTTTCAACAGCTTAAATCACTCTAAGTCTATATACAAAGGATTTTCATGATCGAATCAAGTTGTATGTTTGGACATCAGGCAGAATGAGAGCTCAATCTGTCAGCTTTTTAAATGAATGAGACATTAAAAAAAAAAAAGAATTTCATCATAAATAGAGCACTTAAAATTAGCCACAGATGTCAGTGCTGTGGCTTCTACTTCTGGCCACCTTCTCCCAGTCTGACTGCTTCAGTCCCCTCCCTGTTCTCTTCTTTTCCAACACTATTGTGTTATCATTCTTACTGACCTCATCCATGTAATGCCCCCTTCTGCACTGACAAACAACTATACCTTTCCCTCATCTATAAATTTGGACTAATAACTCCTTCCTAGTCACTCAGAGCACCAATATAAGGATCATTTTTCATGATTTATGTGAAAATATTATATTATCATAAGGTATTATTTTATCTTTCTCTAAGTTTATAGAAGATTTTAATGCACAGTGCCCTAATTTATAAAATGGGTGTGTTGGCAGTCTTCACTGTTTCCTTCATAGGAAACAATGGCACTGCTGGTTAATTCAGAGCATATCTAACATTAAATAAAAACTATTTGCTAGCATTCCTTTAAAATGTAGTTTGTGAGTGAATATAAGGAATAATTATCAGATTTTTGTCCCCCTCCTCAGCTGATTGTCATCACTTTGGCTGACTGTGTCTTCCATGGAAATATTTTAGAAATTTTTGATGATTATCATCCACTTCATGAATATGAATTACTGGGGTTGAAAAGATAACAGAGCAAATAAAAGCAAACACCCCCCCACACACACACAAGCCGCTGAAGAAGCTTGTTTTTGTAAGACAAATTCTCTGAGAGGAGGAAATAAGTCAACTGAAGAGTGCCCCAAAATGTTGTCCCATATATAGCTTACATAACTTGATTTTAGAGATAAAACATTCCACAAGTTGAATGATAAGAATCTTGGCTACCCTCAAAAGCCTTTGTAAAGATATTATTGGCTTAGTGTTTAATATACTGTACAGTGCATTTCAATCAGGTAACATGAAGTTACTTTTGGTAAAGTATTTTTGGCAGAGCTAATGGCAACTTTGTTTAGGCAAAACTAACGAACTCCCAACTCCAGTCTCAATTATACTAGAAATCACTGTGCTTTCCTACTAAAATCTATTTCCAAGACCCATTGCTGAAAGAGTCTACCACAGATAGGAAGCTCTTAGCCAAAATTAAGCTCTATGTCAAACATTAATAATATGGACTTTTTTAAAACTAGGACTTCTTATTTCCTAAAAAATGAGACTGTACTCATTTCCATTCTTTCCAACTGGGTGTCAGTTTTGGGCCTGTAAGCACAAATTCAGGCCAATTCCTGGATGTGCTGTCTGTAGAGTACCTGTGTGTCAACAGTCCTCTGGAATAGTGGTTCAGTTTCCCCAGAAGAAGCATTCTTTTTAGGAAGAAAATTTATGTTGATGATTTTCAAATTATTGGAACTCCTCAGGCAATTTTCCAGCTGGCCAATCCCTATACACTGACTTCAGAAGTGCCAATTTTGGATTTTTGGCAGTTGCTAGCATGACCTGGTCAACTTCAAGAGGCAGCTCAGGGAGAGATTTCAGCATCTACATTTTAACACAATTACCAGTTTGCTTCTGGATGAGATCCAGCACTATATTTTTAATATATGAGGCTCAATATCTCCTTAAAATCACTTTCTCTTTATGTTCTACTTGTAAGAAACTGAAGAGGCTCTAAGTTAGGAGAAATCTGAAACAAAGTGTTCTTTGATTTATGAATTCTAAAAATAATTTCTCTGATTGTCTGACATACTTCTTTACTCTAGGAGGTTTAAATGTTCTTTATTCAGGCTGTTAATTGTGGACTTAGTAATATTCAATGTTTAGAATATTGAAGGTAGTTATTATTATAGATTATTTCCATATATTTATAGAAAATATGGAATAAAGCTTAAATATCTACTAATTTTAAAAAATGTTAATTCATATTAAATATTTCCATTCATTGGGTGATCATTTTATATCCTTAGTGGAGTTATTTTATTTACAGATGCAGAGTAATAATAATGATTATCTTTAAACTCTTAAGCAGTCTATAAATACTGTTGTAAAGGAATGAGACTTAGTGTTCCTGGAAGAGAAATGTGGTTTTTGTTTTGTTTTGTTTTGTTTTGTTTTTTTATAGTCCTACATGGAAGCACTGTTCCTTTGCTTTGAAATACACACACACACACACACACACACACAACCAAATTTTCGTAATGCATATCCCACCTCTGGGAACAGTAAATGTTTATTATTAGCAATGATAGAATGTAGGTGGGCTTGAAATAGTCAAAATTGCTGAGGAATAGTTTACTTATATCAAAGAAAAAGGAGACGATCTATTCAAGACTTGGTTTTTATAGCTGCAAAATGCAACTTATATGATAATTATGAGTATTAATCAAGCACAGTCCCTAGTACTTAGTAAATATTGAATAAATGGCAACACCTGTGAGGACCAATATGGGTTTTGGGGTCCAATTGTCCTGGGTTTGAATTCTGACTCTATCATTTACCAGCTGTATGATGATTGGGCAAATTAATGTACTGGACCTCATTTTCCATCTAGTGTTAGGTGAATAAATGAAGTAAAGTATATAAAATGTGTAGCCCAGATGTCAATAAATGTTGCTTTTATGATTAATAAAACATCATCAGTTTGAGGATTCCCCAGTGACAGAATTGGGTGGCACCAGCTGGTTCAGCACTTTTCAATTTGCCTCCTATGGTGCTTGATTATTGGATGGACACTCTCTCTGCTTTATTTGTTTATGGGCATGTAAAATATATTGCTTTTCCACATGAATTTTCATTTTGAGAAAGAGTTGTGTTGCTAAGAGAAGCTTGAAAAACATCCAGTTGGTCCAACGTCATTAATTTACAGATGTAGTAATTGAAGCTCAGGAAAGTTAATAACAAAGTAGTGAGGACTGGACTGCAGGTCAGCAGAACCCCAGCTCCATGTTACACAGTATTTCCAGCCTTTCTTTTCCAGTTGCATCTTAGTTTTCACTTTCATTAAATGACTTCAGGAACTGAGACAACATTGGCAATTTTTTTCTTGAACTACATGCTAATCAAGGAGAAGTTTCTCTAAAAATGCTTTTAAAGAATTACTAAAAAAGAAATGAGGGAAAATTAGCATTCCTAGGTGTCCTAGTCTGGGTTCTTCAGAGAAATAGAACCAATAGGAGATATATAGCTCACTCTATCCATTTATCTCCCATTTAGATTTATTATAAGGAATTGGCTCATGTTCTCATGGAGGCTAAGAAATCTCAGCATCTATAGTCAACTCTCTCTCTATATATATATATTGTATATATATATTTTTTACCTAGTGTGATATATATGTATATACATAAAATTTTATTTTATTTTATTTTATGTTATTTTATAATTACCTAGTGTGATATATATGTATATACATAAAATTTTATTTTATTTTATTTTATGTTATTTTATAAGAGTTTATTTTACAAAGAAAAAGAGCTTAGCTGGCATGTGCAGGACTGGGATGGGAGGGCAGTGGAGGTGGAGAGTGAGAGGGAAAGACTCTCAAGCAGATCCTACACTGAGCTTAGAGCCCCATGTGCAGCTGGATCCCATGACATGATATCATGACCTGAGCAGAAACCAAGATTTGGATGCCCTGAACCACCCAGGCCCCCCTAGGTAAAATATATTTTTATCACTGATTCCAAATATACATTTTTAAGATGTACATATATTCTCAAATAAAAACATTCATTCTCAATAAATACACATTTTCCTTTATATGTAAAAGTTTAGTTTTTTCATAAGTCTAAAATAAGTCTCTACATAGTCTAATGTGTTTTTTTACCATAATATATAACACTTATATATCATTTTTTGAATCTTTTTGTTTTATGATAATTGTTTAAGTAGCTTATCTAGCAACTTGGTCAGAGGGTGGGCATTATTTTATTATATATATGATCATTTTTGTTGTGATATTAGCTCACGGTATTTGATAGTAGTTCACCTAATTTCAAATATCTTTCTCTTAACTCTTGAGTTTCCCTTAAATCTTCTTGGTATACACCAAATATCCTGAGGTAAAGAAATCAAGTAAAAAAAAGAAAGAAAGAAATCAAGTAACCCATATGGCTTTATTTTGAATTCAGAAGAAAAATAACATCATGACAATTATAAGAAATGAAATAATGGAAAAGATTTTCTGTGAACAAAACAGAAAAGTGTTAGATCAGATTATTTGTTTGCAATGTCCAACTCCTTAAGATTATTATACTGTCCATTGGCAGAGCAATACTTCTTTCTATTCTGCAATTTGATGGAATTGTATGAACTTTATAAAATTATAAAAACAATTAGAAAATATGTCATTCAATTGTACATTGATGGTATTTGTTAGCATATTCCATCCCATAGTTGATATAGTCTGACACCTATTTATTAAGATGTATGTAAAATTTCCCCAAACATTGAAAAGTAGCATATTAATGGATGCATTTCTATCATTAAAATATCAGTTTTAGTAACTGTCTAAATATTGAAATTATTACTCAATTAAAAATCCACTGAACCTATGTTATATTTCTATTTGAGCAAATTATCATTAATTTCTACTTCACCAATTCAGCATTTTTGTTTATTTGGCTGGGAGTTGGATGAAGTTCCCAATGCTAGATCACAACAATCACATCCTGACAGAAACATTAAGCTACTTAATGGAACAAATTTGAGATAATTTGGAAATACTTTTTTATTTATAATTTTGCTTAGAATGGTCACCAATAGGCTCTCTTCCTTGATTTCCTTGAAGCTTTAGCATTGCTAAACACTCTCTCTCTCTCTCTCTTTTTTAAAGATTATTCATTTATTTATTCATGAGAGACACACACAGAGAGAGGCAGAGACACAGGCAGAGGGAGAAGCAGGCTCGGTGCAGGGAGCCCGACGTGGGACTTGATCCCGGGTCTCCAGGATCACGCCCTGGCCTGAAGGTGGCACTAAACCACTGGGCCACCAGCGCTGCCCTCTTTCTTAAACATTCGCCTGTTCTGGATTCCATGGCCTCACATTCTCTGTGGCAACATTAAAACTCCACTCTTAGGTCCCAACAGGAATACTCACAACCAAGTGAAGACTGTCTTACTGTGTCTCATCTTCACCATTTTACTTCTTTGATTATGATTTTTACAGTTTGATCACATGGTAGTTGACTTTTAGATTGATCGTAAAAACTTTGTTATGAACTGCCTCAGATGTTAAGTAGCCTCACAACATGGCTTGAAAGCTGTCAAGGTATATATTTCTTCCTTTTTTATTCCTTCTTGGGGTGCTCTGCTCACTGTTGGCTCTATTTCCTGTTTCATAAACTTGACTAATGTACTTCTTATTTATTCTCCTTTTTCATCATATCACTGTGGCACACAGTTTCACTTGCTTCTTTACAGCTGAATCCATACCAGCTTTCGTCTCTCTGCTGAGCTGTCAAGTGATATTTAAAACCATTTGCCTGACTTTTTTTTTTTTGGGGGGGGGTGTTCTACCCTCACCTTAAATGAACAAGGTTCAACTACTTCCCATTCCTTTATCTATATTCTCTAAATATCTACTTATAGATATATCTATATTCTATATCATTGCCAATGACAACAGGATTTTCTTTGTAATCTCTCTAAAATGTCCTCTTGTTCCACATTAAAGCTGTTACTAGGTTGCTACTTTTATAATTTTTCTTAGATACATCAGTTCCTAACAGTCCTTGCTTATTTCACCTCATCCATTGACTGTTAATTCTAATTCAGCAGCAAACATGCCAACTCTAGTCTCTCTTTTCTAATTGCTTTTGCTTTTTGCTTTGTGCACTTTTGGTTGCTGAAGGCAACCACCACCCAAAGCCAACTATCTATTCTCCTTCTGACGAATCATCAGAAGTCAATGGTAGCTAACGCTACCTTATAATGCCTACGTCATTGCCATCCCTTCACCTCACCATAGGCATATTATCATTCCCATCTTCACAAGAAGAGGGGTGAGTACAGTAGTATAAAATATTTTGAGAGAGAGAGAGACCACATTCATGTAACTTTTATTATAGTATATTGCTATAATTTTTCTATTCTGGTTATTGTTAAAATCTTATGTGTCTATTTATAAACTAAACTTTATCATAGATACGTATGAATAGGAAACACAGTACATGTGTGGTTTGGTACTATCTGTGATTTCAGGCATTCACAGGGGTCTAGTACCATATTCCCGCAGGTAAGGAGGGACGACAGGCATACTTCGTTTCATTGTGCTTTGGTTTATTGTGCTTTGCAGATACTACAGTTTTTCTTTCTTTCTTTTTTTTTAGTTGAAGGTTTATGGTGACTCTGTGTCAAGCATGTCTATCAGCACCATGTTTCCTATAGCCTTTGTCTGCTTTGTGTGTCTGTGTTACATTTTGGTAATTTTCATAATATTTCAAACTTTTTCATTATTATTATATCTGTAATAGTGGTCTTTGATCAGTGATTATGATTCACTGAAGGCTCAGATGGTAGTTGGCATTTTTAATAAATTTTTTTAAAGATTTTATTTATTTATTCATGAGATATGCACAGAGAGAGGCAGAGACACAGGCAGAGGGAGAAGCAGGCTCCCTAAGGTGAGCCTGATATGGGACTTGATGCCGGGACTCTTGGATCACCACCTGAGCTGAAGGCAGATGCTCAGCCACTCAGCCACGCCCAGGTGTCCCAATAAAGAAAATTCTAATTAGATATGTATTTTTTTTTGACATAAGCTATGGCACACCTAATAGACTACAGTATAGTGTAAACATAACTTTTATATGTACTGAGAAGCAAAAAAACTCATCTGACTTACTTTCTTGTGATATTTACTTTATTATTTGGAACCAAACCTGTAATATCTCTGAGGTGTGCCTATTGTTCAGCTAGATTTTCTTCCTAAAACATTGCTGTATGCTTATTACTGTATGGATCAGAACCACCAATGACTATCTCTGCCCAAGGGATTAGAGACCACACTCCTTATTCATCATTTAATATCTCATATATTCTAGCCTTACCCCAACTTTTCCTACATATTACACGCTACTCCCTCTTTCTAAACACAATAATTTATTTATAATGCCCCAATATGCCTTATACATTTTCTTGGCCTTTGCACAGAGTTTGTTTCATGTACAGATCATGTTCACCATTGATCTGAATTTTAGTCATTCTTTAGTTCAACTAAAGTTCCACCTCTTTTGTTTTTGAAACTCTAAAGAGCTTCAGTTACTCACTTGGCAAAGTTGTCAGTGCAAAATATGAATCTACATGGTTTTAGATGCATATATTCTTTCTTCTCAAAAATAATGTACATTTCTTGAGGGTAGTATCTTAAGAGTTTTGTATGTACATTGTCTTATAATTTGCATATAATTTGGGTTGATGTAATAGAGGAAACTGTTATATTTTAGTTTCATATTCTATTTTAGATCCAGATTTTATCCTAAAAACCATTATTTTTCAAAATTTTAATTTCTCTTTTCTAAAATACTATACAATGGTTCAGGATTGTATGCTGGAGTTTCCAGCTAGGGTAGTGTCAACTGGCGAAATACCAGTCCTTCCTCAATTTTTTCTGGTAAAAGTCTGTATCAGGAGTTTTATTATATGATTTTACCAGTGCAAAACTCTATATTAGAAATGTGAAACTCAAAGTCACATGGATATTCAATACTGCTTATTTTAACATTATCTTTATTAAATAGAATTAGTATTTTTGGGATGTCTTACTTAATAAAAAGCATTTTATTAAATAACTTAAGGGGATTTTGTTTTTTAAGAGCTCAAAGAAGTCAGCTGTATGATGTATGTAACAAAAATGATGATGTAATTTTTATTGCATTTTTAGAAATATAGTATTTAGAACAATTCTGTCAGGTTAAATACTTTCCCAGTTTCAGAGACGTTATTTTTAGGAACATTGGCAGAACATAAGAGATTTAGATGTGTGTACACGGTATGTTGAGAGGAGTCAAAACCATAACTTTGAGAAATTACTGAAAGTATTGGGGGTGTTATTTGGCTCAAAAAGAGAAATACTCATAGAAATATGATACATATTTTGAAGGATAATCTTATGGATAAAATGTCAACTTGTTTCCTATGATTTCCAAAGGTAGAACCAGAAACCCTGAGGTACAAAGGCATATTTTATCCCAGTATCAAAAATCACATTCTATGAAAGGGTCTGCAAGATGAAATAATATAATAGTAAACAGATACTTCCATGTTGTGGAAATATTTTAAAAATAAATGACTATTTCTTTATTTTTATTCATGTTTCACCTGCAAATAAATTATACATCTTTTATGGCAATTACCAGTTTCTACCTAGCTAAATAGTGTAACCAAATATTAAAAGTTGTGTGTGTGCCTGTGTGTATGCATGTGCATACACTTGTCTTGGAGGAAATCATTCTTTCTTAGAATTAGCTGGGATTCCAGAGATTAAGAACTATGTAATCCTTGCCAACTGGCTTGACCTCCATACATAACCTGGACAAGCTAAGATTTTGGGAAAGTAGTCATGCTACTGTTAATAATCAGCCATTTCTAATTTATTGGGTAGAGTTGGAGGAATGACAGAGGTTACCTTCAGAGAGAATTGTTCTTCAGTAGGGAAAAGGAGTAGGCTGTTTTACCTGAAACCAGTTGTACAACTTCAAGGTTTGTTTGTATTCCTGAAGTTGAGGGAACTGGTAGTGTCTGACTGTTCACAAGAGAATTTTAAAGGCAGAAGACTGTAGGTAGAGCATCTGATTGACAGCAAAGACAAAGAACACTGTTGTGCAAACTGTACCTTCATAGTTGTGGAGAGTTTATGTAAGTTTTTCCTGTGAGTTAAGAAGACACATGGGAGAGACATTTTGGGTAATCTTTGAAAAGGATTTCCTCCATGAAGTTCATTGTAGGGGTCATCAGAACAGACTACCAGAAGCCCTGGGGACCAAAAGTCCAAGTTTAAATTGCTGGAGGGAGGAGAGTCATTGTCTGCATCAGGGAAATTGTAATTGGAGATATCTGATGGGGTGATCTTTGAGAAACCCGTTAAACATTACAAAAGAAAGAGTCAAAGTTGGGCATACAAAGCCCAGAGTACATCAGTGTTATATAATGACAGTTCTGACCAGCCTACGAAGCCTAGAGAGGGTCATTTCTCCTTGTCCTTCTCTTCCCTGCATCTCATCTTGGGGGAACTAGATACTTGTGACTTGGGAGTGGGGTCAATAAAACATTTGGCTAGGTAAAGACCTCTCCCTTTGTAAACTTTCTGACCTGTGGTGGCACTAAGCTGGGTGAGGGAAAAAGTCAACTGTTGACAGTTCAGAATTTTGATTATTACACTGGATTGGACATTTTAACTACCAACATGAGACTGTTAATATGAAAAAGTGATGAGGGGACTATTAATTATCTAAGAATAAAAGGTATAAGACTTGCTTTAGGTGTCGTCAGTGGCAAGAAAAGAATTAGCCCACAGAGTTGTTTATTTATAATAAATAAACCTGGAATCTGAATTTATGAGATATGTCTCCATGAAGAATGTCATGTAAGCTATATAACTCTTCGAGATAAAAAATGAAAATATTTCGTTTTTTTAAATGCTCCGTGCTGTGTACTTGGGACCTCTTCCATTATTCCAGGCCAGAGATGTATGTTTGATGCAGGAAAGGACAGGAGGAGAAACCCTTACTCTGCAGGCTTCTCTCAGCTTTGTGTCTTGTGGTTGTTTAATCTCCTTGGAGTTATTAGTAAAACTTGAGACAATGTAAAATCTCTGATTCATGTGTGTTTCATTTCATAATTGGCTTTTATGGGTTATTTCAAAACTCATTTAATAATTAAACTGAACTTACTTTTATTTATCTGAAGATGAATGAATAGACTATGAAACTGCCTAGAATTTCATCCAGTTATAAGCCAGGAAAGTCAACAGTCCGGGAAAGCTGATGTGAATACGGAGGTGGGAGAGAATAAAGTTACTCTCTACCTATACCCTTCTGAGTCCAGGACGTTCACCAAGGCATCCACAATATTTATTTGTTTATATGTCTTTTATCCTCTTTTAGACTATAAGCTCTGTGATTACAACAGCCGCATCTTCATTTTTATGTTCTCAATTTCTATCACATTAAATTGAATATGGAAAAGTTTCAAGTATTGCATGGGGATTAGAGTAAATTCTTTCCAACCTTTATAATGGGCAATTCTATTAAATATTTACATTATTCAGTATTTAAGTATTCACATTTGGAGCCTATAGTTAAAAATTGCAATTTAACAAATATCATTCTCTTAAATATGCTTTTTTTTTTTTAATAATGAAAGGTTTCCAAGGGCCAGAATTGACTTATTTCAAGCAATACTTTTTTTTAATACTTTTTAAAACACAATATCAATGTAAGTATTTTGATAACTCCATGAAGTTAATTACTTATAACCAATCATGCAGATAATTTATATGGAAACATCATTATACTAGGAATTACTTGAATTCTGTTAGGAATATAATTTATTAGTTTTGTAATCTATGAAAAGTGTTCATTTTGACTAATTTTTGGCTCTCTGGATTATAGTAGTTGCCTTGCTTGTTTTCCAGATAGTTGTGTGCAATAAATTTAAATACATATTAAGTGTCTAATATGAGTCAGAATGGCAACTCTTCATTATCTCTGAAGATCTACTCCTATTCCTTTCTTTATTACTTTCCTACTTTCTACTCCCCTGTTTTTTAAAATTGGCTTTGTTAAGGCATAATTTACATACTAAAAATACACCCAATTTAAGTGTATAATTTGATACGTTTTTAATGAATGTATAGACAGCATATATACACCAGTGAAACAAACATCATAGTCAAGATACTGAACATTTCTGTCTCCCCAAAATGTTCCCTTGTAACACTTTGCAGTTCATTCCCAGTCCTTGCTTCTACCTTAGGCAACCATTGATTTTTGTTTTTCTGCCCTAGAACTTGCATATAAATGGAATCATAAAGAATGTACTCTTCTATCTGTAGCTTTTTTTCTCAGCATAGTATTTTTGAGATTAACCTTATGTTATTTTTTGTATAACAAGTCTATTAATTGCTGAGTAGTATTCCATTGTATGAATATACCACAATTTTTTATTCATTTGCCTGTTTACAAACTTTTGGGTTTTATTAGTTTTTAGCAATTATGAATAAGAGAACTAACAATCTTCATGTACAAATATTTTGTTGATATTTATAGTCACTTATTTTGTGTAAGGCCTAGGAGCAGAAGTTCTAGGTCTTATGGTAAACATACATATAACCTTATAAGAAACTGCCAGTTAATCCAAATGATTGCACATTTGTGATTCCCAACAGTAATATATGAGTTTCAGTGCTTCTCATTCCTGTCAATACAGTTGGTATTTTAATTTTTGCCATTCTAGTGGGAATGCATTGATACCTCATTTTGAGCTTAAGTCATTTTCTTCATAGTTAAAATATTTAGTATCTTTTTGTGTGTTTAATGTCCTTTTTATGTGATCTTTGATGAGGTATCTGTTAAAATCATTTACCTAATTTTTGCAGAGAGATAGGTTATTTCAGGAAGAGACCATATTGAACTGATGAGGAAACCAGTACACAGTGAAGATTTATACCTTGTTCATAGGTTTGTGGAAGGGGAAGGAAGTTAAAATTGAAGGCTTTCCCCCAATTTCAGTGCTTTTTATACCTTAGGAGGTTGATGACCATTGATGAAGAAGGAAATACTTTTTGATTTTAAAAGATAACACAGCAGAGCATTCAGAAGTGGAGATCCACAAATACAGTAACATAATAGGTGATGGTCATCATAGTAATAGAGTCAACAGGTAGAAGCATAGAGGGACTAACTCTTATTAGTAACCAAAATATAGAGTATACATGGACAGTGGTAACATGTGATTTCTTGGATAAGTCATGTTAAGTTTTTTGGTAAGAAAATGGTGGTATCCTCAAGTTATTTTTTACTCATGTTTAGCTATCAGTTGGAATTAAGTGGTAGGAAGATGTTTGCTTCTTGTTTTGTTTGTTTGTTTTAAATAGTTGTTGAAGTAATGTCAGTTAATTTTTGTGGACTATCTACACAAAATGCTTTTAAATTTTTGTGTTTTAAAGAAATCTTGTAAGAATAATGGTTGGAATAATAATTCCAGAGTTCATATATTTTAAAGATAGTTTTTAAAACACAAAAAAATCATTGTGTAGTAATTGGGAATATTTCCAAAAGCAATATAAAAATACATTACTTTCCCTATATTTACAAGCACTCATATAGGAAAATATATTAAACCAAATCTTTGGGGATTTAAGTAATATTATGTGTCGTATACTCCATGTTGGAATAAGTGTTTACAGACTTCTCTGTAGTGGACTTTGATTTTTCTTCTTGCACATATTGAAGCTTGCTTGATTGTGAATGTATATGTTAAGCTGGGAATTTGATTCATGCTTAACAGGGAGGTTTTATTTTTGATGGCCTTCCTTTTACCTCTTAGTTCACTAAATAATCCTCTGCTTCTAGACTACGTCACTTTACAAAGCCTGCTAACCTCAGGGTTGACAAGAGTTTTTATTTCTTCTTTACCAACCACATATACCTTACATGTTGGCATTTTAATGAGGTAACATACTGCTATGTTTTCAAGTGAGGGAAGGCAATTTCCTTTTTGGTGGGCGGTTTTCTTTTAAAGATCTGATTTAGTTTTTTAACTTGATTCAATTTTGAAAAGAATTATGACTCAACCCTTTTCATTTTATACATGAGGGATGATGACTGGAAAATTCAGTAGCAATTGCAATTATTTCTAGCTTTCAACAAGGAAGATCTTTACTTTTTGTACTGTCTTATTTGAACAATAGTTGTAGTTTAGGTTTTTTTTTTTTAATTTCTTTCTCTAAATTAAGAAGATATATCATTCTTTTTGATATCAGTTTTACTTCAAAATTTGAACTATTTAAGAATCATTAGATTTAAGTAGAGTCATATGCTCAGCTTTCCATTGTTTAAAATGTTAGTACTCTCTCAGACTGTGAGCAGGAAGGTTTTTTGTACCACATTTTCACAGAGCAATTAGCCACTGATGACAATTTTAAAACTTGTATGCTTTGTAATATAGCAATTAAAGAAAACCATCTAATAGAACACTTAATTATACAAAATTAACTTGTAAAGGAAATACATTGCACTATTATCTGGAATATTTAAAAAATGTAAACCATCTGCCTAGAAGATTCTTGAGGGCAGGGACTCTGATGATCTGCCTTCTGTGTCAATTTCTAAGCAGGGCCTAACATATGGTAGGAGCTCACTAAATATTTTTTTAATATGTTAAATGTATTCCTAAGCATTTTATTCTTTTTGATATTATAAATGAAATTACTCTCGATTTCATTTTCAGGTTATTCATTGTATATATATAGAAATATAACTAATTTTTTAGTGTGTCGATCTTATATGCTGATTTTTACTATATCACTTAAAAGCTTTTCCCTTTATTCTTTCTTTTCTTAGATTCTCCTCCCATAAGAGAAAATTGTCATGAAAAAAATTTTAATTCATAAACAATAATTCAATAATTATTTATTAAAAATAGTGCATCCCTTCTTTTTTTATAATAAATTTATTTTTTATTGGTGTTCAATTTGCCAACATACAGAATAACACCCAGTGCTCATCCTGTCAAGTGCCCCCCTCAGTGCCCTTCACCCATTCACCCCATCCCCCGCCTTCCTCCCCTTCCACCACCCCTAGTTCATTTCCCAGAGTTAGGAGTCTTTATGTTCTGTCTCCCTTTCTGATATTTCCCACACATTTCTTCTCCCTTCCCTTATATTCCCTTTCACTATTATTTATATTACCCAAATGAAAGAGAACATATAATGTTTGTCCTTCTCCGATTGACTTATTTCACTCAGCATAATACCCTCCAGTTCCATCCACGTTGAAGCAAATGGTGGGTATTTGTCATTTCTAATGGTTGAGTAATATTCCATTGTATACATAAACCACATCTTCTTTAATGCATTCCTTCTTAACAGAATTATCAATGCAGAGAAGTGTAGGGTAAAACATATCAATCAGCACCCATGTTTAACTGTGAGACAAAATGTGTGTCTCGGGGAATATGTGTATTGATGTCTATTTAATTACAGAAAGATTTTTGTTTTACTAGATGACATTCTTCTCTGTGTAAATAAAAATAATTTTAAGTCAATTTTAATGCCTGTCTAGTAATCTATATACTATAATTTATTTAATATAGTATAATTTATTAGCTAAAATTAAGTTATTTAAAATCTATAGCTATTATAAATGAGACTAATATGAGCATTCTCCAGTGCATAACTTCGAGATAAACTTGCATAGTATCTCTAGGAGAGAACTCCCAGGAATGTGATTGCTGGGCCCAAGAAATACTTACCCACAATCAAATATTTATAATAATTTTACTCTCCCATCAATTTTACGTGAAAATTTAAATTTCCCCACATCCTAGCTAATACAACTTTAAAAAAATTTTTAAATTATTTCAACGGTGTCTTAATCATTTACAATCTTTTTATCAAAGATGCCCACTACACCATTCTCCTTAATTGAAAGGAGAAAGAAAAGGAAAAACTAAATAGGTGATGATTTTCGTAAAACTAAAGATGTTATTTTTAAACTACAGAATTCAAAATTTTAAGAAACCTTAAGGTTCTTTTTCCATTTCAGATGTTAATGAAGAACTGTTTTCTACAGAAGCCCTGACAGATAGCTATCACCTCTTTAAGTGACTACTTCAATGGAAAAAAAAAAACAAAAAACAACAACAAAAAAATGATTAACCTCAGGCAAATAATTAGATATTTTAAAATGTTAGAATATTTTTTTTCTTGTCTTGAGCGGAAAAACTTGTCCTTTTGAAGTTTCTACTAAACGGATCAGATTTGTTTCTGAGGCAATGCAGAACACCTCCCACCCCCACCAACCCCATGCTTCTTTCACATTAGAGGTCCTTCTGTATGAGAAGTCATTTGTCATGTCTCTTGTTACCTATTTCTGGAAGTTTCTGGCATAGTTTTAAACTTAAGAAATTCAGTTTTTGTGGACTGCAGTTTGGTAAATTATCCCAAACCCTATTTTATTCCTTTTGCTATGTGTTGCTGGCTGGTTTCAGAATTTGGATAGTTTGTATATGTAACCTGGATACATTTAAATAAAATAAGGCAGGATTTTAAAGACGCAAAACATTAAAAGATTAACCATGAAAACTTTTGGGGATAATCTATCTGCAATTTAAGACAGAATGCTTTTCCTTATCTGGTTAGGACTATGAGTAAGAAGAGCACAAAGTGAAGGTGGTTTCTCTTTGGTACAAATACTTTGAACTTGTATGCTGCCTTGCAAATTATGTGGTAAAACCTTAAATTTGTTTTATGTTTATATTTATAAATGGATATGCAGAAAAACGGATAAAGCAGTAATTCTCCAAATTTCTATTTTTTTCTTGAAAATATTTCATGTAATTTAGGAATATGAGTGAGCTCACTGAGCTCACTGGCTTTGGTACAAAGTTTGTTGAAAATTAATAATATTAAGTTTATCTTTTAGGGAGATAAGATAGATAAAGGGTAACTATATATCTTCATTTCAGTAAAAGCATTTTAAAGATTTTTAGTATTGGGTCTTCAAAAAAAATCTGAACTGTCAATACAAAATACATAAATATTTATAAAAGCTTCTATTCTTCTTTTTAGTTTTAATACTAGATTTAACCAGGATTGGATGAATAGTAATTTGAACTATAATAGCCTGTGGCTTTTTGACCTCTGCTGTATTGTAATTACTGCTTTTTGGCCAAGACTTATCTACACATCATGGTCTCATTGAAACCTTTTTTCAGGTCCCATTAAAGTTAAAAAATAGCCAATAAATATAGCACCAGGTAAATGTGAATCTTGTCATCCAAACTGGAGGCACTACCACCCTTCTACTCATTGTTCATTTACCTTTAAGTGTTTGCAAGGGCAGGTGATACTCTTTCTTTTTCATATGTGAATGATGAATATATTTCATACTATTTCACATTTTGACAATGCTTCTCATTACAGTTTTTCTTTTCATATTATGCAGTTGATGGGAAGTCAATTTTTCTGTATATGATAGATTCCATCATTTGCTCAGTAATGTATCTCTTGGCAGTGAATATATTACAATAGCACATCCCAGTGGTTTGAACAGAAAGAACTCAAGTTCTAATCTTGACCCAGACCCCACATTTATCTGTTTCTCAAATGGATACACTACTCATGAGAAATGAATATTCCTAAACAGTTCTTATTTCTTTTATTCCCTATTACAAGTGCTAATGAAACTGGAAAAAAATTGTCTTTCTTACTAGTATTTAAATATGTACTATTTGTGAGAAATTTTCAATTTAATAACAGACATATAATATTAACATTTCATTATTTATTAATCTTACCAGAATGTGGTTTGGATGGCAAACATCTGAATACTTTTTAAATATCATGAAGTATTTTGGCACAATTCCTTATAATTGGCCCTTTTATTCCACGGCATGAAAAAGGCAATGAAAATAATAGGCTTGCCATGAAAGTGAAGAGGATGAGAATGAGAATTTGAGGATGCAGTGTTTACAGTAGATTGGACCAAAAATAATCAATTGCTCAGTCTGAGCATGGAGGATTCGGGTACGGCATGCTATTTCAGAATCACATGAACTTCTCAAGTATTCATATGACATTTGGTTACATAGTATTTTAAGGTGTCTTAGTTTATTTTAATCAATCAACTGCTTAAGTCTAATATAGATTAAGATTTTATCTACTAGAAAGTTTATCTTAGGTTATTGAAAGCAAATTAGCTATTAATTGAGCATTTTATATCTGTTATTTTAGGATAAAAATCTTTGTTTTTTATCATTAAAAAAAAATCTATTCATTTTAAATTATTTTCTTAGGTAAAATTATTCTTTCTTCCCTTCTTCCCTCCTTCCCCTACCATGTATGGGACTTCTACTAGTTGTATTCTTTTCAAGGTCCCATTCTTGAAAGACCAAAATAACAAAGGAAATGACACATTGATTTAAGAAAGAAGAGGCAGCAGCTTCATCTTCAATTACACTAAAATTAGCTTCCCATCTGACTCTGCTTAAACTTTTTTTCTGAGATCATATGGTAACTTTCTACCAGGTTTTGGTCACTTCCACTTTGGCACTTGGTTCCCTCCTTTGGATATGAAACATTTCTCAGAGGTACCTTCCATCTCACCTGTTGTATTTACTTTTTTAATCTTTGGTTTGATGAAATTGTTAGCAAGATACAGAAAGCTTTCAGTTGTTTTGTGGTCACTAGTAGAAATTCCAGCTGATGACTAAGAAGTTGAAATCTTCCATATTACTCTATTTCCATATTACTCCATTTAAATACACATTATTGTATTTTGTCATCTTGTCTCTATAGATTACATGAAGTTATCAAGAATGCACCATTCCACTGCACCTAGTTGGCCATAGGAAATGATGCTATGGTGATATCTTTCTTTTTCTCCTCTTATATTCTCCAATCTGCTTCTACCACAAGATTATTAATAAACATTCAAAATAATACCATCCTCAAAATATTATAGTACTCTGTTCCCCCACTTCATTTACTTATTTTATCTTGCTTAGTTTCATTTTTTCCAGGCCATATCATTCAATTAATAACTTTCAATTTTAAATCTTATATCTCTACATAACAGGAGAATCTACAAAAAAATGTCTGTTACCTTTTCTTTACTAAGACAACATAATACCAGATAATTTAAACTCTCAGTATATTTAATTATGGTTATTTTTGAATTGCCTATCTTTTTCTTTTGTATGAATCATTGAATACTTTCTAATGCATATATTCTTTTCTACTTTTATTAGTTGTCCTTCATAGCCTCTCTCTCCATAATCATTCGGAAGCTATTTTCATCGTGTCATCTAAGTTCTGAAGAAATGTACTTTTGATATGACTCCATCCCAAGCAAGACCCCATTGTTTTTGTGTCATTGTTCTTATACATACTTAGTAATTATAACTCTATGATTCCAGCATCTTGACAAAACCATTTGACTTTTTAATTCCATTTCATGTGGATTTTGAAGCTACTCACTGCTTCCAGTGTATCACTATTCACAGTCATGAAACAGATTTCTTTCAGTTTGCCACTAAATTTGCTTTGAATTCTTCTCCCCAAATTTAGTTTGACCTAAAGTATATTGTTACTTAAAAGCATTTTTCATTTCTTCTATAATCCTAATAAAATATGGACTAACAGCCCTTGAGTAATTTATATAACTGTACCTTGCTTTCTTCATGTATAAAATAGCAATTTGAAAAAATTGTTCCTACCAGTAAAAGTACTTAACTTTTGGACAACATACAAAGGAGCCTTATCTGAGATTTGGCATAATTTATACACATTTCCATCATGTATTCACCAATTGTTTTTCAATAACAGCTTCATTGAAATATAATATACATACTACAAAACTCACCTTTGTAAACCATCCAATTTGGTCATTTTTAGTATATTCACAAAGTTGATGAGCCCTTATCCCTAATTTTAGAACATTTTATCACTCCAAAAAGAACCTCCACTTCCATTGGCAATTACTCTCCACTTTCCCTCCACAGCTTCTCAGAACCATGAATATACTTTCTATTTTTTTTATTTGCTTATTCTGGACATTTCATGTACATTAATCTTGCAATATATGGTGTTTTGTAATTGTTTTAATTCATTTAGGTCATGTTTCAAAGTTCATGAATTGTGTAGCATCGAGCCATATTTCATTCCTTTCAAAGGTTGAATAATACTCTTGTACAAGCTGAACACATTTTGTTTATCCATTCATCTATGATTAGATATCAAGGTGGTTTCTACTTTTTTGGCTATTATTAATAATTCTGATATGAACGTTTGTATACAAATTTTTGTGCAGATATAGGTTTTTATTTCTTTTCGGCATATACCTAGGAATAGAATTATTGAGTCATATGATAACATTTTGAGAAACTGACAAACCATTTTCAAAATGGCTGTGACATTTTATAATTCAACTAACAATGAAGTAGGGTCCCAATTATTCCTCATCCTCATTACTGCTTGTTATTTTCTGCCTTTTTAATTTTAGCCATCCTAGAATATTTTGTTGTGGTTGTGATTTGTATTTCCCTAATGATTAATGATGTTGAAAATTTTTCATACTTATTGGATATTTGTATATCTTCTTTGGAGAAATGTCTGTTCAGATCCTGTACCCAGTTTTTATTTATTTTTTAAAGATTTTATTTATTTGTTCATGAGAGACACAGAGAGAGAGGAAGAGACATAGGCAGAGTGAGAAGCAGGCTCCCTGCAGGTAGCCCGATGCCGGAATCCCCGGACCCGGGATAACAACCTGAGCCTAAGGCAGGTGCTCAACTACTGAGCCACCCAGGCATCCCATGTGCCTAGTTTTTAAATTGGGTTGCCTTTTTTATTGGTAGGTTTCAAGAGTTCCTTATATATTCTAGATAGAAGTTGTTTATTAGATATAATGATTGTAAATATTTTCTTCCATTCTAAAGATTGCCATTTCATTTTCTTATGGTGTCCTTTAAAGTGCAGAGTTTTAAAAATATTGATGGACTCCAGGTTATTTATATTTTCTTTTGTCTGATGTGCTTTTAGTATTATTTCTAAGAGCCCATTGCCTGAGCTACATTTACAAATATTTATACTTATGATTTCTTCTAAGAGTTTTATAGATTTAGCTCTTACATTTACTTTTGTGATCCATTTTGAATTAATTTTTGTATATGGTATGAAATAGAGATCCAACTTTGTTCTTTTTTTACATGTAGATATCTAGTGTCCTGGAACCATTTTGAAAAGACTCTTCTATACCCACTGAAATGTCTTGACACTCTTGTTCAAAATAAATTGACTATAGATGTATAGATTTATTTCTGGACTCAATCCTATTCTACTGACCTATATATCTATTCTTAGACCAGTCAAAATTACCTTGATTACAGTAGCTTCAGATTAAGTTTAAAATAAAGTACAATTCTTCCAAATTTGTTCTTGTTTTTGAAGATTGTTTTGGTTAGTCCAGGTCCAATAATTATTTTCAAATGTGGTAAATATGTTTAGGGACCTTAATGTTCTTAAGAAACATTCAATTACTATCATTCTAAGTTGTGGCTTTTTTTAAAATTTGCATTTCTGCAGTTATTATTGCCTTATTTCCAAGAGTGCTAGAAACTCATAACCTTTCCACATATATGGGCAGAATGATTGTCAACTTGGCATCTTATAAAGAACAATATTGGCTTTATATTTTTGAAGATCTCCATGCTTGATTTGAGTTTTGAGAATTCTCTGAGAGAGCCACCAAGCGTATGTAGTTATTTTAGATCACCTATAATTATGACTTAGGCTTTTTCATGTAGTAGAAATAAAGGGTCAGAAGTGAAACCAACTGTTTGGACTCTACTTAATTATGGATTATTAATGGCCAAGCCACAGACTTCTTGGTAAAACACTGAAAAAGTAACATCTCTTTCTCCTTGGCATGGGAAATTAACTTGTTATGAATTTTAATTATTGTTTCACTTTTCTTTTTAAGTTATGATGAATTATTTAAAAATTTTACCTAAAATTGATGTTCATATTTTCACTAGACACCTTAGATATACATAGACATACTGCATTACCTAGTTGATCTGTCTGCAGGTGCTCAAATTTGAGAAACACTATTCTGGAGATTAAGGGGAGCATTTAACAAATACTAAAAAAAGTTCAAACTTTCCATGAGAAATCCCGTGTCTTAGATATTATGTGACATCTTACAAGTGCTTAAAAACTATTTTCTGCAATTCATGGAGATAGAATGACCAAGGCAATGATATATGTGGATTTATTTTGCCTTTGTATCTGGTGATGTGATTGCTGGTAGAGGACTTTTACTATCTTTCACAACACAGAGAATTGATTTTCTAAATGAAATGCATCACAGAAAAAGTGTCTAGTGAATAATTTTAATAACAATTTATGGAGCTATCGTGGGACAAGCAGTCCTCTAACACTTATTTGCCCTTGAGATTTAGAAGAAATCGTATCTCCAGTGCTCATAATAAGAAGCTAATTTAACGGAGTTCAAGTTAGCTGTGAACAAATGGATTAACAAGCACCTTATTAAAATTTTAATTTACATTTCATTTGTCACATTTAATAGAATCAACTTTGTTGTTTCGGGGTGGGAAAAAGCATTAATTTCCAGGCACAACTTTAGGTACCATTAATTTCAAATGTTTTTATTGTTGGTTTTCATAGTTACCATAATTACATACCTTATGTAGCACAGAAATGTAAGAAGCATAGCATAAAATTTTGCTCTTAAAGAGCATTTAATTATTCAACAAATTAAAAGCATTTATGTTTGTATAGCTTATGAATTTTCTTTCCACTGTAAGAATGTTTAATTAAGGTAATTTAAGATCTTTTGTTCTTTCAGGATATCATTTAGGTAGTTAGATATTTCTGTTATCTGGAGAAATAGTTTGGATTCTCATTGATAATATTTCGATATAGGTCTTTATTACTTATTTTTCCCTTTGTCTCTTAAGTATTTCTGATCATTGTATATGACAATATTCAAATCATATTTGTTAAAGATTTATGCATTTATTTGAAGAAACTAATACAATTATACATATTTTCTATAATACCAATAAAGAAGAGACTGATGAAAAAAGTTAACTTTAACAAGGAAAAAGAAACATGGATGTCACTGTACATATTCAAACCCTTTTTATTAAAGTCCTTCCTCTAAAGCAAATCAGTTGATTACCTGAATAGGATTGAAAGGTTATTCTTATTTTTTTATCTGTCTTTAGAATTGACTTATAATTATAATGCTTGAAATCTATTGGTTCCTATGAAATAATTGATGGCTTTGATCCATTTTTATTGTGCCAATCTAAAGACTTGATATACTTGAAAGCACACTTTAATCACCTTATAGATTTCTGAATAAGGAAAAAATAAGTATATAGAAGGGCCTGTATTCTGTTTTCAGAATTAGTATCCTGTCAAGATATTTTTCAGATTATATCATCAAAATAGTAAAAAGTAACATTTCCTTAAAGTGAGACAAGTGATCTTATTTTAATGACAGCTACTGTTAATGTCAGGCACCCAGATATAGTTTATAATGCTTAGTAATTACAGCAATCTTCCTTCTCCTTTACTAATTATTTCAAGAAAAAGAAGTAAAAGCTTTAAGAATGGGCACAAAAGGCAGCTATATTGGATCTTTTTTGTAAAGCAAATAGCTTTCAAATCATTCCATTAGCTGTCATCAGAGTACAAAAAGAATTAATCAAAAATGACACCAATTTTAACGGCCTGCCAAAATCTCATGAGAAAAACAATCCCATCATAAAAAGAGAGAAATTAAGGGTACTGTCCCTGATTCCAGAAAAGGATTTCACTCTTTTTCGCCGTGCACCAACATGTGTATTACAGAGGATTATATGTAAGATATATGTTTTAAATTCTTCTAGTGTCCTTATTGCAAGGAATTAATTTGTCTAATCAATACATTCCTGTATGTCTTGTTTTTATCTGAGTTATTTTTTCAAATAATTAGCATATTTATTAGTTTATTTTCTTGATTTTTATTATTTTTATTTTTTTTTAAATTTTTTTTTTTTTTTTTTTTTTTAATTTATGATCGTCGCAGAGAGAGAGAGAGGCGCAGAGACACAGGCAGAGGGAGAAGCAGGCTCCATGCACCGGGAGCCCGATGTGGGATTCGATCCCAGGTCTCCAGGATCGCACCCTGGGCCAAAGGCAGGCGCCAAACCGCTGCGCCACCCAGGGATCCCTGATTTTTATTATTTTTAACATAATATTTGAAATTCTTAGAATCTTGAGTAAAAATTGTGTAGAATCACAACAGATAAAGCATATAGTACTTGAAAACTAAAAGTAAAGTAGGGAAAGACATATGAGAAAAGGTTTTCTGTTGAGTCTCAACAGAAATATCCAAGAATTTCTAATACCTTTATTGTATAGTTGGTTTTGAGTACCTACTGCAATGATAGCTTCATGTTTCTTTAGAGTGCTTCTGTAGCCTACATGATCTTGTTTGTTAAAATTTGATAATTGGTAATCCTGGAATATGCATAGGGGTAAATACTACTGCTATTCAAGAGTTAACCAAAGCTCAGAGTAATGAGATTACCCAGGTAAGTGCTGAAGTCCATTTTAGAACCTGGGTCTCTACTTCTTCTGTGCTCTTCCACTACTCTACAGCTTGTGATCTGTGATCTGTGCAAGCATCATGGACTTCAAATTTTAGTAGGAAATGTGTAGGAAAAACACATTAAAGTTAATTTTCTTCTTTCTAAGTCTCTGTTTGAGGTACATCAGTGAACAAAAGAAATGTCCCTATCTTTTTGAAATTTACATTATAGTAGAGGAAGACAGAAAATGAATAATAAGCAAATAAATAAATGGAAGAGTGAATAATAAATAAGTGAGTAAATAAATAAATAAATAAATAAATAAATAAATAAATAAATAAATAGAGTTTGTTAGATGATATTAAGTTCTACAAAACAAAGAAAATTAGGACATGGAGGATTGGGAGTGCTAGGGTGGAAGAGTGAGAAGAGATTACCCTTATTGGAATTTCTTTATTCTTTAGGAAAGTATGTCAATCTCTACAAGCCTCATTATAATACACATAATAAATATAAATTATAACAACTTTAATTTATATAAATATAAATTATGTGTATGCACATATATGGGTATGTATATACGCAAATTGATCCTTATTATTTAGAGATTCTATATTTGTGAATTCAGCAACTTGCTAAAGTTTATTTGTAGTTCCAAGTCAATATTCATGTCACTGTATTGGTCAGACATGCACATATGCAGAGCAGCAAAAAATTGAGTTACCTTGTATACATGTTCTCAGTTGAGGCTGCAAAGCAGCATCGCCTTCTTATTTCAGTTCTCATATTACAAACAGTGTCATTTCCATGGCATATTTAGTGCCACACTTTACACAACTTTGTTCTTTTTTGTTGATGATTTTCTGTTTAAAATGCTCCCCAAACATACTGATGAAGCTTTATTTGTTATTCCTAAACACAAAACGCTATGATATCCTTTGTGGAGAAAATAAATGTGTTAGATTAGCTTCATTCTGGAATGAATTCTAGTGCTGTTGGCTGTTGAGTTCAATGTTAATGAAACAACAATATATATTAAAGTGTATTTAAACATAAACACATATTAAGCAAGTTTATGTATTGATAGGTTGATGAAAAAGTTGTGACCAGAGAGTGGCAGAAACCTTCTCCTGGTTTCCCATAAGGCAGTGACTTAGTATTTGCTATCTTGGATTTTGCAGTGACTTTATAGAACATAACTATTGCAAATAACAAGAATTAACTGTACAGGTTTATAAGGAATTTAATATATATCAAAATTACACCTTCTAATACTTCTAATAATTTTTACCAGCAAGCCTGATTATTTCCCATAGTTATTACATTTGCTACCTATGTACTTTAGGTCTAGTATTATTCTATATGATATATAAGGTTAAAAATAATTTTCTTTAGGAATTATTGGGTGGTTATGGTTGAGATTCTCAATCTAATGTTGTTTGATGAGAAACTATTTTGGAGCACCTTGAATATGCTTTATTATCTAGGATCTTGCCCCTTGATAAGTGGTTTATTTCAATATGTTTTTTATGTCTCTTATGCTAATTTTTGTACTTTTCTTCCCAGTTTTCTTTCCATGCTTGAGTGTAGGTTATTTTCTATTAACCTAAATTCTAGTTTAGTAATCTTCTCTTATGCTATATCTTGCTTATTGTCAAATTATTTCCAGAGTTCATAATTTCAGTTTTAATATTTTACTTTCGTAGAATTTCCACTTGATTCTTTTTTATAGATACTAGCTCTATATTTATAGACTAGTTCCTATTTTAATATAGGTTTTGAATATGCAAAATTAAACCCAGAATTGACTGTAGGGTAGAAATTTAAATTGCTCAGCCTAATGTAGTGAGATGGCCTAGAAACAGAGAGGTAGAGAGATAAGGAGAGCAACATGAAGGCAAGAAGGTGCTCTGAGGAATATGGTGAAGGAGTGAAACATATACAGAAAGGAGATCAGTGAGAAAGTCTGTGATATAATCATACACCCTCCACGCCCCCCACATGTGCACACACACATATGCAAACATACACACACCACTTACCTGGTACATTCAGCTAAGACTGCTGTTCATGCATGCCCTTGCAAATTACTTTGGGGAAAATCAAGAAAAAAACAAAACCCAAACAGTAAGTTTCATGTCTAAAACAGTGACGGCAGAACAACCGAAGAATATGAAATACAGTTGAGAATAAGTCCAGCAGGCCAAGGGACTTAAAGCCAGGGATTCCCGTGAAAACCTAATCCCCTCAGAATTCACAGGAGTTGTGCATAGGGCTTTGGACTCCCTTTGTAATGAAGATTTAAGGTTCACTAAAATGATAGCAGAATTACAAATAATTGAAGCAGAGTGGGTTTGTAGGAATTTGTCCAAGAAGACTTTAAAATTGAGAATTATTGTATGGATCCAAGCATGGATCCATGAGTAACAAAAATATCTTGAGAGAAGGCACTCACAAAGGTAGGAGGGCCACGAGATAGGTGTTGTCTGAAAATCAAAACAGCAGAGTGTGTTAGGGAAAGGGGGTTAGTAAACACATTTAGTTATCAAGTAAGATAAGACTGAATAAATATTTTTTCTTTTGGTCACTTAAATGGTGTGTATCTTTAGCAAGAGCAATCTGAGTGAGTAGCTGTGGTGCCAGAAGCCAGAAAGTAGTGGGCTGAAGCATGATCTGTAAATAATCAATAAATGTGGTAAGCACTTACTCCTTTTGCAAGAAGCTTTGCAGTAAGGTAAGAAGAAAAAGAGAATGATAGAAGAGGGTTGTGAAGTGCTCTTATAAAAATGTGCTGATGAGAAAGGGCCACGAGAGAGTGAGAAATTAAATATACACCAGAATACTCCTTCTTAAGTGTGTGTGTATGTGTGTGTCACAGTCTGATTAGCTAAAGAAATCTTTTCACTTTCAAAAAATACATATCACATGTACTTACTGAAGTTTGAGGGAATTACTGGTGTCCTGAAAACCTAATTGTTTCTAGGTTAAAAGCCTTTGTACCAAAGAGAGAGAAAAATGAATGATAGGTCAAAGTTCTTGAGAGAAAGGGAGGGAGGAGGGCTGGAATCCAGGATGAGGATGAGGCATGCTGTCTTGGAATTGAAGGAAGTGTTACCATAATTATTTCTCTTAAAGCAGTAAGTGCTTCTGGAGATGATAAAGAGAGTGGCCTTTACATATACACATTGAGTTTCCGAGTAGTTCAGTAAGATTCTAAATTTATTCTATAGGTGAGGGGATAAGGGGTTGATCCAGACTTTCTTCCAATCAGAAGAGCATAGGGGGGATCCCTGGGTGGCGCAGCGGTTTGGCGCCTGCCTTTGGCCCAGGGCGCGATCCTGGAGACCTGGGATCGAATCCCACGTCGGGCTCCCGGTGCATGGAGCCTGCTTCTCCCTCTGCCTGTGTCTCTGCCTCTCTCTCTCTCTCTCTCTCTGTGACTATCCTAAATAAATAAATAAAATATTTAAAAAAAAAAAAAAAAAAAAAAAAAAAAGAAGAGCATAGGGTTTGGAATTCCCCACACCTGTCATCTCTCGGGTCACTTTTCTAGTCAGAGATAGAGAGGTAGTCAGCTGTTCCCTCTGCTTCCAGGGTAGTCTGTATCTGCCTCCAAAACATCAAGCGCCATCATGTTTGATCTTTACAAATTATTTATTTATGTGTATCCTGGCTTGTGCAAATTAAGAAGCAGGTGGATTAAATTGGCTGCATTTTGTTGTAATTATTTGCTTCTTTCTGGCAAATAGTTGACAGGAGAGATCTAAGTCATATTTTTTTTCTCAGTTGCTTAACGTGTACTAAATATATGAATTAAGTTATTTTTTTAAGTTGCAATGTAGTGAACACAATGAAAAATCTGTCATATATGTAAGTGATTTCTAGAAGACTCAGCATAACTCTGAGTAACCATGGTCAATTGAAACTTAATGCTTGCTCTTGAGTATTACCCCTATGGAAACAAAATAAGATTATAGGTTGAGTAATACCCTTGAAACATATCTTTTTTTTTTTAATTTTTATTTATTTATGATAGTCACAGAGAGAGAGGGAGAGAGGCAGAGACACAGGCAGAGGGAGAAGCAGGCTCCATGCACCGGGAGCCCGATGTGGGATTCGATCCCGGGTCTCCAGGATCGCGCCCTGGGCCAAAGGCAGGCGCCAAACCGCTGCGCCACCCAGGGATCCCTGAAACATATCTTTTGTAGATATTATTTGTATTAATTAATAAAAGTGATAATGACAATAACTATCATCCTAAGTGCTAACTGTATGTCAGGTGACACATGTATTATATATTTTTCTCTATCTATACATATCTATGTATATATCATCTCCCTTTATCTATTTCTCATCATAACTTATGCAAGGCAGGCATTATTTTCAGTTTTTTAGAGGATAGAAAACTGAGGTTGCAAGAGAGTATAGTTTGTTTTAAGCCACAGAGCTTGAAAGTGGCAGAGTAGTAATGAACAAAAGCCCTGATCTTTCTTGTAGGTTTATTCCCAAAACTCCTATGAAACATGCTAAAGGATCAAAGTGTCTTTTTTGATTGGTGCCTGACTTGGAGAAAACTATTGTCATTCTAAAGAAATATCTTTCATATCAGTTTTATAGTACATTCTCATAGAGTTAGAAGAGCCTGAGTCAGCGTACTATTCTCCTTGAATCCCACAGACCCACTTTCCCTAGGACATGTGATACATATTTTAATATGATTTTTGTCAAGTTGTCCTGTTAAGAGGTCCACTCCAATTAAAATATTATCCAAAAACTGTCATGGTTTCTCTTGACCATTTGACTCTGCCATAAGGGTGAAGCATCTGAGATTGTATTCTATTCAGAAGCTAATAATTTAGCCAGTAGCAGTTTTATAAAGGCGGGCAAAAGACATGAGACTTCTAAGTCAGAGACAAAGACCTGTATTATTCACGGCATAGTGAGCACCAGGAACACTGGCATATTTGTATCCATTTTTCTGGTGTCCCAGACAGATGCTTATACGTGCAGTATGTGACAGGATACTAAGAGAGGAACACTGAGTTTAGGGAAAATGACCCTTTATAATGGGCAGTCTAATGGGTTCTTTGCTTTGGAGGGAGACACATCTTTGTATTTCAAGGCTGTAAGCAACCCTATCCTTTGCTGTGAAGGGGGAACACTGTATCTTCCAAGGCTGTGTGTTATACAAACATCTTTGAAAAGATAATCTGGAACAAAGAGTAGTTAGGGACTCAAAACAAAGGGCAACTAATGCTTCACTGCACAAGTCATGCAGAAATGTGGGAAAATCATTGACAATTATCTTTCAACAGGCTCTAAAAATTCATCTACCTTTGCAAACATTGGACATTTTGCTGGGAGCTTTTCCCATTTTAATTGCTCAGTATACTGTGCCACTTAGCATCCTTGCCTAAAAACACACATTTTGATCTTATTATACTGTGGGTATGATTATCATATGAATCATAAATGATGGTATGATATGATCACCACCTTAAAGTAGGAGAAACTCTTATTTCTCTTCAATTACATATAATTACCCTTGGAAAATTGTATTGAAAGACTAATTTTACATTGGTGTGTCACTTAATTACACATCAGTAATGACATGAAGAATTCAAAATGTTCTGTAAATTTCCTCCAAAAAAAGAAATTAATAGAGCGAAGGCATTTCTCACTCCAGTATTATTGAAATCAAGACTTTGTGGATCATCAAGTTTTTACAGATAAATTCAGGTTGCTGTTGCTCCAACTGAGTAACAAAGCTTTGCAAAAGCTTCCAGTTTCTCACTTGGGGAAGTTGTAGGAGCCCCAAGGTTCTGTTAGTCAGTCTGCTGCAAGCCCCCCTTACATGCATTTCCTGGAGCTCATTTCTTCCTTGAAGGGATATCCAGGAGCTTAGCTTGCTCTCTTTCCTTCTTGGTTCCTGTGTGCTCATCCATTTCATCCCCTTGGCTTTTTTTCCCCCTCTCCCTCCATCCTTCTCTCCCCTTTCCTTCTTTTCCTTCCTTCCTTCTTTCGTTCATTCCTTCATTCTTTCTTTCCTTCCTATTTCAAGCCTAATTGCAGACTGTAAAGCAATCTCCCTCACTCTTCTTTTCCTAGCTACTTTGGAAAACAAACACAGAAATACTTTTCAGTTACACAATTTTAATGATAATCACTGTGAAGAAAGCAACCGAGATTAACTAAATAATTCAAATAAGGAAATTACAAAATTGCAGATATCCAACAAAGTTCTTGATGGGTAAGAATTCTTCAAAGGTTCCTCATTTCCTACAGGATAAAGCCCGAACACCTTAGCCATAAAAGTCAGCCTATCATCCATCACTTCTCTTTCTATCCTCACATCACTCATCACTTGTGGTGCTGTTGCATTTGCCACACTATTTCTGGTCAGAGTCTCCACTGTATTCACACTTCTCCATCTTTATAAGATGCCTTTCCCTGTTATGTTTACCTTACTTATTTTTCCTCTTCTTTTGAGACTCTGTCTCAGAAGTTTTCTGAATTGATATCCAAGGAAGTTTTCTCTGACTATAAAGGATGCACCTATATCATATATCTTTATCTTGTGATTAGCCCAATTTAAAGTATTATAATATATAATTATAAAATATGCTACAAATGATATTTATATTATACATACATATATTCAAACACACATACACACATGTATATATATATACCCTATATATACATATATATCCTATATATATCCTGCCTCTAAACTATGAGTCAGTGAGGACAAGTACACATATTTCCCTAGGACACATTGTAGGTATTCAATTGTCATTGAATGAATGAGTAAATACTTCTTTCCAGTATTACCTCTGCTGGTGTCAGTCTCACACCGTATATTCTTCTAATCCAAGCAATTCATTAGCCATCCTTCCCTTCTTCCTGCGTTTTCACTCATGCTCTTCCCTTGTCAGAATGGCAATCTCTAACTCAAGCCTCACTTCCTCCATTAAGCCTTAACTGAGAAACTGTCACCCCTGCCACTGATTGAATGAAAGGATGCTCCCAATGAATCCCACATAGATACTTCGATTGTCACACTTAAAACACATTTTTAACACATTATTTTTTATGTCATTGTTTCACTACTAAGTTGTAAGCCCTTGAGGATGAGATGGTTTGGTAATTATTCTTGCCCGCTAAAACCTATCATAAGGTCTACCACTTGACTGTTTGTTGAATGAATAAATTGATTATTCAATAAATGATGACTCTTTACCTATAACATCTGACTTCCTAGTTGATTCAGTAATGAAAGCTCATGGCTTCTGCTATTCACTTTTGTAGTGCTGAGGGTAGTATTCATCAAAATCAATGTTTATCTTGGTTGAAGCTATATAAAAAACAGACTGTACATCTCTTGTATCTCAGATAAGACATTTGAATTTCCGAGGCCCTCTTAACTAGTTAACTCCTAATTATCCTGCTTTTATTCAGCCAAAAAATTATAATCTATAACTAGACATTTCTTAACAAAAACATACTTGTACCTAAAGGTCTTGGATAGAATGTGTGTGTGTGTGTGTGTATACATATATATATATTTTTTTTTTCCGGAGAAAAGCATTTGAGGAACATTTCCTAGACATTTGGCAAGAAAAATTCATCCAGGAGTAATTGTACAAACACTTTCTGAATGGCCACTCTGCCTGGCAAGACCTCTTAAGTAGAAATCAAATAGAGAGATAAGATTAGACTGGATAAAAGCAGAGTAGCAATTGCATTAGAGTCATTTCTCATGAAATACTGGGTTTTCTTACTATTTAGGAATGCAATGGAATAAAGTATGGAATTGTGTATTTATTTATAATACCTCCATCTTACAGTTAAGAAATTCAGAAATAGTAATTGAATAAGTAGAATAGTCAAAATTAAAATGAATTCTCTTTTGATTAAAAACTCCCTTCTCCCCCCCACCCATTAAAGCATATGCCACAAAAATCTAATTGGTAAAAAGTTAGTATAAATCTTGAAATCGACACTTTTGAAGATAATCTCAATGATTTATTATAAAATTTGAGCGGAGATGAAACTCTCTTTTAAGATAATCTTGTTTTCATCCTCCTCTCTTGCCATAGTTGATCCCATCATTTGAAATACTAAGTGGTACTGTATTGCAGGGAGAGGGATAAAGAAGTCTACTGCCTCCAAAAAAACACATTGTTAAACTAGAAGGGATGAGTGAGGCAGCGGGGGAGAATCCTTCCTTACTTCTTATATGAGCATGTTTGGTTACTTATATTTTATAAGTAAGATAATGCTACACTTTAAAAGTTTCTGAGATTCTAGCTCAGGTAAAAGGCAAAGAAAAAGGAAAGATTTGCCAAGTGTGTTTTCTGGAGTACTAACAGTGTTATGGGATCTGGCCTGAGAGGTAGGTCTCTGGATTTAAGAAATCTGGAGTGGGTCTTGAATGGGGAAGATATTAGAAAACTTGAAGCCAAAGAAGTATGCCTTGTTTTTTACAGCTATATCTGGGACTAGCTTTCTGGTAATTAAGGGATATAGGACACTTGGAGATTAAGTAAGAGTTTTCAAAATTAAAGATAAGTTGTCTAAAGCATGTTGCATTATAAAATTGGATTATAACATCCACTACTAATAAAGACAATATTTTCTGTAACTTCTTGGAAAGGGGTCTCAGTAGTCAGGTGTAGAGATATAGCTATCACTTCATCATTTGTTCATTCTACAAATATTTACTGGGCTCCTATTTTATGCCAGACACTGTAGTAATATTAGGAGATTCATCAGTAATGTGAAATGTGTGACCACTGCCCTCATGGAGCTCCTCCTTTGATGCCAGGGTTGATTTCTTATTTTCCCTGCACTGTTTCAAATTCCCATCCACTAGAACTTTTTTTGGTGTGCACTGCCCCACCCCAGTTTTTACCTTTACTCCAATGCATCTACTTTAGTTTGAACCTGTAGGAATATCAGTACTTTCTTCTAAATCTTATTGATTTTAAATGTGAGGAGCACCATACCAACTACTGGTCCAGGTGGAACAAGGCCACAATTTCCTGCTGAAAGAAATTAAAAAAAAAAAAACAAAAAAAACAAAAAAAAAAACCCTCACACTTTGACACTCTAATGAATATGTAAACAGAATCCAATTTTATAGATGAGAAAAAATGTAGGTGAGAAAATCAGAGCAGGAAGCCAAGGGTTTTCTCTGTGCCTATGGATGGACTAATGGCCTACAGATGAAGGACTAATCTTTAAAAAATAGTGTTAAGGACTAAAAACAGTTTTTAAAGTACATTAAAGATGGAAACAGAGAAATCTGAACCAGGGCTACATCACTTTTGAATATTGGCTGGCAACACACCAGTAGCCAGGCATTTAAGCAAAAGTGAGGGGCTAGATTGAAATAACAGGTCAACAGGATGTGGAGAAACTAAGGAAGGTAAAAATATGGCAAAATGTTAGGCTGAGGTCAGTAACAACAATTGGAATTTATCTCTAAAGGGCAAGCGGCATAAATAAGGCTAACTATTAAGCTTGAGTTTTTAGAGTTTTATTTGGTTTAAAATTGTGACTTAGGTGTCAGCTCTAGTCATTTTTCTCTGACCCCTTAATACCAGTGTATTAGTTCAGTTGCCATAATGAATATATAGACTTGATATTTAAACAACAAACATGTATTTCTGATAGTTCTGGAGGCTGAGAAGTTCAAGATCAAGGTGTGGGTCCATTCACTTCCTCCATGAGGGCCCTCTCCTTGGCATGCATGTTGCTGCCATCTTCTGTATCCTTAGCTGACTGAGAGGGAGACAGGAGTGCAAACTATCTGGTATCTCTTTTCATAGGGATTAATCACTCTTAGGGCTCCCCCCTCATGACCTCATCTAAACCTAATTACCTCCCAAAGGTCCCATCTCCAAGTATCATAACAATGGGAGTTAGGGCTTCAGCTTAAGAATTTTGTGGGAAGGGGGAGTATACAGTTCAATACACAGCATTCTACCTCTAGTCCTCCAAAATTCATATCCTTATCACATGCAAAAAATATTCATTTCATCCCAATATCCTCTCAAATCTTAACTCATTCCAGCATCAACTCCAGATTCTAATGTCCAGAGTCACATCTAAATATCACCTACATTAGATGAATGAGACTTGAGATATGATTCATCTTGAGCCCAAATTCTTCTCCAGCTGTGAATCTGTAAAACCAGACAAGTTATATACACTTAAAATACAACAGTGAGACAGGCATGGGATAAACATTCCCATTCCAAAAGGGAGAAATAAGAAAGAAGGAAAGGATGACAGATGCCTGCTGAGCAAGTCCAAAACCTAGCAAGGCAAATTCTATCAGATCTTAAGGCTTGAGAATAATTCTTTGCTTTGATGGTCTGCCTTCTGGATCCACTGGGGTGGAGGTCCATAGCAACCAGCAAGATTAATTCACTCACCACTCTACCCCATTTCCATGTCCTGTGGAAATGTACAGCCCTCTTCAAGATGTTTGTGAATTTCTCAGGCTTAGGTTCTCAAAATTTCTGACTGAAACTATCAGACGGTAAGAGGCTGGCCCTTGCATACAGCATTCATGGGGATTTTGAGCTTTACTGAGGACTTGGGGAAGTATTTTAAGGAACACTGCAACAAATGTAAAAACATTAAATTGAACAGTATTCTATTCTTAAAGTATTCTTTAGCCATTCTGAAGTGGGTTTCTATTGGCTGATTTCTGGCACTGTCTCCACCTCCACATATCATCCCACTTGTTGACCCTTCATCTTTTCTGTTCTCCCCCTTCCTTTCAAGAACAAACCAAAGCCCTCTTCTTATAACCTATATTTGCTTTTTTTTGTGTTGCATACTGCAGACATTGTTTCCTGGGCTTCCAGGTTTCATCCTCTGCTTCAGTTGGCTCATCAAATTATTTTCTCAAAAACATTCCCTGCCTAGGAAGAATTATGATACCAACTGTTAAGATACATTTAATATTTTGATGAATTACATGTGTTTCTTCTATATAATATGAAAAACTTGGGAAAAGCACAATGAATAAAGATCATCTCTGATTTTACCATTTCCAGATAGATCATGACACTTTAATCAGCTAGCATGTTTCATTATTTCTTTTTGTAATTTATTTTGCACTTGTATATGCAGATACAACAAAGTGGATTAGTACTTAGCAGTTAGCTGATACTTTGTTTTATCCACTTAATCTAATAGATGCTTTTCAATGTCAATAAATGTTTTTCTACATTATTATTTATAATGACTATTTAGTATTTAACTATAAAAATATAGCACATGCATGTTTGTTTCTACATTTTTGCTAAGATAAACAATACTTTGAAACATTCTCTAAATGTATACCTTTGCTCTACATACATCCACAATGATTTTTAATGATAAATTCCTAGAAGGGAAGATAGCTATATCAAAGGATATTTGTTGCTGCCTTGAATAGTGATGCTAAGACTTTTCAGGCAGCCCAGCCAGAGATAACCCACCTTATGTTTAATGGGGCCATGTCCTCTAAGCAGAATGGGGCTCCAGTGGGTCCCTGGCAGAGTGAATCTGAGTCAAGAGTTATTTATTGTGGTCAGAAGAGGTTAGAACTTATAAGTGAATCCTGTTTTTTGATGACCTAGGGACAGGGACAAGACATTTTTTCATGCATGTCTACTACTCACAATGTATATGAATTCCCATAGAGATATATATTGCTTCTCCCACCCCATGTCAAATTGCACACACTCATACACACATACACAGCGTTTCACATTGGACACTATAGTGCCTACAGAAGATGCTGTAGTTACTTTCAAGCAGTTTGAAGAACTCTTTTAGTTGAAAGTTTAATTTTATTTTAAAATACCTTTTGCTTTCTCAACATTTTGAAGTGTGCAAAAATCACCCTTTCTTCCAATGACAAATTTAAAAGTGAATTTATACATAGAAAAGTAGAGGTGTTTGTGTGAAGTGGTACTAGACAATTGTTATCAGTGCAGTATCTGTAAGTATCCTCTCAGATGAGTAAATATTCCCTGTTGTGTCAAGTGCCTTGTAGTTGCATTACATCCTCCCTCCCATTAAAGTACCACTTAGTACAATGGGGTGCAATTAAGCCAATAGAGCGTTGGTGATCTGAAAGGTAGCTCACTTCCAAAGTGCTTCATTTACTCCTCTGTGTTAATAATGGATGGTTTCCCCCTGTTACGTTATCATGGGTTACTCAATAGTAAGAAAATATTCAGGTCTAGACTGAGGATAGAAATTATTGTTTCATTAGCATATTTTCGATTCAACTTTTCTGCAAACATAGCCTTCATCTGTCATAATCTTTAAGGACCAATACAACAATATTATCCTTATGTAGTATAGTCTAATATTTTTTGGGAAAAATGATTTCTGGATCTTCCCCTGAATGTATTTTATTCTTCTCTTGTGTTTTGTCTTTCAGCTTGAATCATAAATTCATACAGAAGCAGCTATTTCTACCTAAGTATAGCCCTAATATATTGTTGATGCTCAGACATATTAAATAATGATTATAACAATAAAAATTTAGTCCCATGGAAACATTATTAAATTTTCCTCTCTCTTAGATTACATGTCATCCTCCTGGTAATATGTGATAGCTGGGTGATTTATGTGTTCTCAAAATTTTAAAATATTTCACTATCTGACTTTATAGCTTTTTTTTTTTTGCTAGTTTTTCAGTACTTTCTAACCCTAGAGATTTAATTTCAGTTTTTCTACCTAAAGATTGATATGAAATGCTTTTCAATATGTTAGCCATTTTCTAGTTACAATAAATTTTATGCCTCTCTTGGCATATTATATCTTTTTTTTTCTCAATTATCTTTTCCTCAATATAGAGTTTTTATAAAGTTCCATCTTGTTGCTTTATTCTTATAGCTGCTAGCACTTTATCCTGCTTTATCTTTTTTCTTTAGATTTAAATTAATGCTATATATTCTTACTTTTAACTTTATTTTTAGGATCCTTAAATCAGTTTTTTGTTTACTTTTCTTAAACTTTTTCTGACTGCTCTTTTGCTTTGTAATAGAAACTGTATATAGGGCTTTTTAAAGTTTTTCATTTATATAACTCAGGATACTTTAGTCATTTCCCAAGCTTTTGTCTTTAATATAACCTGGCTCTGGATTGCCGGAGTCCCTGATTCTTCTCTTTTATATCTATATAGTAGAACATAGTAGAAGTTTTGATATGACTTGTGTTAAAAAACAAACAAACAAACAAACAAACAAACAAACAAAAAAACAGGACCAAAATGGAACTTCTCATGCTAAGGGCTATGTCACCAAACTGAGACTTCATTACTGTTCCAGACTGCCCAGAAATAAAATCTTAAACCACTCCATTAGAAAATAGTCTGATCAGCATTAGTTAGGTAATCTGCCCCATAGATCCTGTCATCCCCTAAAGGAAGGTAACTTTGCAAAAATCAACCCACTTTTTTGCCTAATATAACTTTCTTGTTCCTGCTCCCTTCTGCATATAAAAGTCATTCATTTCATACAGCTCCTCAGAGCTCCTTTCTATTTCCTAGATTGGATATGCCTGATTTGAACAATTTTTGCTCAAATAAATTCTTAAAAATTTTAATATGCCTCAGCTTATCTTTTAACACCTGATTCCCTCTATTTCCCTTTATCTAACCCAACACAAACTTTTGTGGAGGGGACAGAATTAGTTTACAGGATTTCTGGCTCACATTATGTAGGTGTTCACCTACACATATGGATTACAGTGATTTTGAAAAGAACTTGCTCCTCCAAGCATGAGACCTAAAGAGTAGCATTGGCACCCCCTAGAAACTTTTCAGAAATGCAGACTCTTAGGTTCCAATCTAGATCGGCTGAATTAGACTCTGTATTTTACAAGATCCCCAGGAGATGTTCACACACATTCAAGTTTGAGATGCCCTCCTAGAATCCTAGAAACTGCACAGTTGAAAACATAAATAAAGTTTCTTATATTCCTGGAAAGCTTCACTACTCCCCTGGGAAAAATTTATATTTATCATTTTGATTGCCATTTTGATAACTTTGATGGTCTTTGCCTTTGGCCCACGACGCGGTCCTGGAGTCCCGGGACCACCAGTAGGAGACAAGGAACAATGATAAGACTTCAAGTTCAATATTTAATAATCATTCCCGTGCCAGCTAATTAACTAAATTTCTGAGGGGAAGTGTTGTATAGATTTCTGTGACAAATGAACAAAGTGAGATTATGTGGCTAAGCATTGATTTGACAATGCATCAAGACAAATTATCATCTATCTATACAAATTGACAAGTATCTAAAGCAATGCAATCAATACAATGCTGATAAAGGAGAATGTAGAAATGCTAGATGGCTATCAGCTACAGTGCCAGCAGTATTGTCTGTCAAGTGACCAAAAAGAATGAGAATAGCATTCATTTTATTATAAATAGAGATATTTGCATTGGGGATTGAAAATGAATAAGCAAGTTAAGGCATAGTATTAGTGATTATTGCAAAAGTGAAATGGAAAGTAAGAAGTAGCAGATGTTAAACAAGGGGAACATTAGATGTTCAAGACTAGCCCAGGAATCAGCTAAAGTCAGAGTTTCTTTTTTTTTTTTTTTTTTCAGAGTTTCTTTTATTGAAGATGTAGACAGAAGAATATGGGTTGTATTCCAACCTTGTGCTGTATTGACTGTGTATTGAGAATAACAAATGTATTTATTTTACATTAGCAAGTGAACTTTGACAACATAGGGATGATTATATTATAAATCTATCAATTGGGGTTTACTCATAGAAGTAAATGAAGTTAATATATGTACCAAAAAAATGATGGCCAGTGGGGGTGGGGGTGATAAAATAGAATGAAGAAGGTACCATGTTCCCTGAGATGTTATCAATAACTTTTACAATTTATCTATTATATGTATATATATCTTAATTTTTATCATGTCAGTATATTTAATTAGCAATGCTTATTAGTTTCAGGGGTACAACAAAGTGATTTGACAATTGTAAGTTACATAATGTTCATCATGGTATGTGTAGTTACTATCTGTCATCATACAATGTAATTACAATATTATTGACTATATTCCCTATGCTATTTTTAAATCTCTGTGACTTATTCATTTTATAACTGAAAGTTTGTATCACTCCCCTTTGCCTTATAATTTTTTTTTAAACATACATAAGGTGACCAAATTGATATTGATCCTTTTTATCACAGTGATGTGAACTGTATTCCAGTTTATACATAGTTGACTTTGAGTAGGTGAGTTTTTGTTCAGAAAAATATGCTTTATATATATATATGTTTTTCTTAATACATTATTATAATTGTGTCTGGTACAAACCTATGTAGTGGAATATAGCATTTACTGTCTTCTTGATAAATATTACTTATTTAATTGGAAAAGGGTCATAAATACTGCTTCCAGTACTTTCATTCAGAATAGTTAAAAGGGGCCCATAGATGGCCTGAGTGTCCTCACAAATCTTTGAATAGAAAAGGCCCAGAGACCCCTATCCTCTTAAGCAATGGGCTATATCACTACATGGTAGGATGACTATAAAATTTATTGTCCAAACGGAGACACTTTTGAAAGTGAAAAGGAGTGCTATTAATAATTACACCTGGACAACAGGCATAAACCACAACTGTCCTGGGCAAACCAGGATGTATGGTCATCCTATTACATGGAGACAGTACAATGATGTATGGACAGGATCTTTCAAACCTAGAATGTAACTTGGTTTAGGATTTTTTCTGAGCTAAAGTATTTTGTGTTACCTGTGTAAGTTCTGTTTCCTCATAGCTAGACTATTACAAGCTTTGTAGGGCAACAAACTTCTTTTTCCCATTTTGAAAGAAATATAAGTTATCAACTATCTTAGATGCAGTTAACATGTGGAGGATAATTTGAAGATGAAATACAGTATTGGTCATTATTTCACTCCATATGCTAATGCTTTCTTGATATTGGTAAGAGTTTCTGAAAAACATGTTTTTTTCCCCCCAGAATTCATTTTAATAAGTTCTTAATATGATTTTAATTATCATTTTGTTAGTTTCTAATTTATTGAGTTATTATTAGAGAAAGTAATCTTTTAAATATATTAAACTTTATATTGTGGCCAAGTTAAACATATAGGGGAATGTATTTTCTCTGTTCAAGGATGTATCTATTAAAATTAATTATTGTTCAGTTTTTCTAGGACTTTAATTACATTTTGCTTATTAGATCTGGCAAATTGTGAAAGAGATAAAGTTTCATAATCTGTTCAACAGTTTACTGTACTTCCAATAGTTTTTGTTTTATATCTTTAAACTACCATATTGTTCATATATGATACCAACCTATTGATGAGTGTGTGGGTATTGAAGGCTGCTTATATATACCTTCCTCATTAATTGTAATTTTTATCATTATGTAATGTCACTGTTTATCCTTTTTGGTGCTTTTAGCTTTAAATCTCCTTATTATATATCCATTCTTGTTTTCTTTCATTTACATTTGCATGCTATTACTTTGTTCATTCTTTTATTTGCAATCTTTTTTAAATTGCCTAATTTTATTTATGTGTATTAGTCTAGATACAAAAAAAAAAACTATGTTTCAATAACAATTTAATCCTGAGATTTCAGAGACTTAAAAAAAAGCAAAGTATATTTTTGGCTTTTACTGCATCCAATAAAGCTATTTATTTATTTATTTATTTATTTGTTTATTTACTTTCTTACTCAGTTGCTTACCAATAATCCAGTCTGTTTCAATCTTGTGGTTCTGCCTCTCAACTTGAGAAGTCAGTATTCAGTGCCAATGGAGGAGGAAAAAACTGGTGCCTAAGCTTTCCTATTATTTTGCCCACAGCCCATTGGCTAAAACTAGTCATGTGACCCAGTGAACAGCAGGATACCTGGGAATGTAGGTCCCATGCACTCCTCAAAAAGAGAAGAATCTAATAATACTGAATACTTTTAATACCTATCACAATGTGTCTCTTGCAGATAAAACACAACTATTTAAAAAAAATTAAATAGAATATCTTTCATGAAAGCTCATTTCCCTCACTCTTAGTAAAATGAGTGATAATGCTTGATTCTGTATACATTTGTGTTTCAGTTTCCTTATTTCTTGTTGATCAAATTGCTATTTTTTATATCCTTTTGTTCCTTTTTCCTTTCTTCTGTTTCTTCACATTCCATAAATCTTTAATTTTTCCTTTCTCTGTTTTTATATATAATAAAAACATGCATTTCTGCTGATATCTGGAAAAAAGATACCAACTTATTCTTCCACAGATTTGTGCCAGATGTATTAGTTTGCAAAGGCTGCTGTAACAAAATGCCACAAACTGGGTGACTTAAGCAACAAAAGCTTATTAACTCACAGTTCTGGAGGCTAAAAACCTGAAATCGAGATATTGGTAGAGTTGTGAGGGGGAATCTATTCCATTCCTTAGGCCTGACTTCTGGAGGTTCCTGGCAATCATTGGCATTCCTTGACTTGTAGATGCATCACTCCAATCTCTGCCTTCCTCTTCACATAGCCTTCTCCCTGTATACATATACAAACATTATATAAATAATTATTAATTACTATAAATGAATATATAATATATAAATAATAGTATATAAAGGTCATATGCATCCTGATTTTCTTCTTGGCAGTTATATGATTCTCTCTTTATCCTTAAAGTTTGGGAATATTGTCTACTATATATACTTGGAGGGTAACTTGTTCTCCTTAATACAATCTAGAAGTTTGTGAGCCCACTGATCTGAAGACTTGAGGATATTCTTCATCTCAGGAAAATTGCCTTCAGAGACTATTTAAGTTTTTCATTCTCCCTCTCCCTCCACCCACCCCCCAATTATCCTTTCTTCTATTTTTCTCTCTGAATTCCTGTTGTTCTAATGTATGAGCTTATTTTGTGTAGAGTCTAAGATTGCCTAGGGCACTCCCTGGGGCCCCTAAGCTTGTGGAGAGCCCTGAGTCAATGTTGTGGCTGGACTACCTTTGTGTTTCTGACTATGATTGCAGGATGTATCTCAGCAACAAACACAAGGGAACTTCGAGAAAAAAAAAAAAAAATTAGTCACAGTTTCTGGAGAATACACATCACACTCAAGGGCCCACAGGAAGGCTGCAGGTAGAGAGTGAGTGTGTGTGTGGACGTTGGGGTTGTGCCTTTATTGGGTACGTGGGGTGCCTAAGGGTAATAGAGTCTTACTCTATACTGATGAATTTAAAATATAAGAATGGGAATTAGAGCAAGGGAGACTTGTGCATGCAGTCAGATATCTAGGTCACCCAGGGGAATTTCATGGAAGAGGGAGACTTGGCTTCTTTTACAATTATGTAGCCAGTAGCTCTGTCATACGGTCAGCAGTCTGGATATCCAAGATAGGTATCTTTGAAATGGATGCCTCTACAATCAGAAAGCTTAATGTCAGTCACTTATATTACAGGCTTCTCAGATCTGTCTTTTAAATCTCTTAGCTTTTCCCTCATGATTTTTATCATTTTATAATTTTTCTCTGAGCACTGGGAAGTTTTTCACGTGAAACACTCATAAATGATCGTTTTTTTTTCCAAGTCATTTGTTGAGTTAATTTAAATGATTTTATTACTTTTATTCACATTTTCATTAAATCTTCCATCATTTCTGTTTCACTAGATGTATGTTCTGATTGTTTTTCTTCTCTTCAATTGTTGGCACCCCTTAGATGAATTGTTATTTTTATTTTTTGGCTTACCAGTGCTCAAGTTGTATTAACCATGTTTCTAGCTTCTGTAAACTTGATGTTTTAACATCTGCCCTACATGCATGTGCCAGACATGCCTGTTCTGGACAACCCAATAATATGCCTGAGTCACTTTTCCTTGGCTTCCTGCCTCTCTTGTCACCCCTCCTACTTGGGAGGAGTCCCACTCCCAGACATACTTTTCCATTACAAACCAACCAGTCCAGAATTCTACTTCTATATTGGGATGTCATACTCTGGACCACTATGCTCTTGTCCTAATCACCTCAAACCCAGGTATCTGGCAACTAGGGAGAGCCCCTTTGCCCTGGAGCCCACTGAAATCATTCAAACTATCCAATCTTAAGCCTGCTTACCCTGCCTCATCTATTCCTTCCCAAAGAAACTATAATAAATGTGCTTGCCCACAGTACCCCCTCTCTCTCTGCCTCCTGACTGACCCCAGTGCTTCCTTGTGTGACCTCCTCCTCTTGAGAACTCCTCCAGGTATGCCCTTTTCTTTTGGGAACTGTAATAATCTATCTTTAAGTAGCAATAATTTCCTGCTTTGTTGGCCTTACTATACCTCAAATTTACTATTAATACATGATATTTAAAAATAGGTCTAGTTGTTACTGTATACCACATGTAGTAGATATGTCTGTGTTGTCAGTAACATTAGCTGTCCATCTGTCTCCTGCCAAGGTACCAGTTTCTTTCTCAGTCACAGAGGAGAGGAAATGTCAGTACATCCATTGAGTTCTCAATCAACTTTTGTGCTCTGGGTTACATGGCACAGGGCCTCTGTCACCTTGTTCCAGACACCCACAGATCTCCAAGAGTCAAACTGCCTCCAGTAACTTTAGTCATGTCCCTTAATCCCCCTGTGCCTCAGTTTTCACATTTGTGAAATGGATATGATAATAAGAATAGTACCTTCTTCAAAAGTCTGGTGCATCAGGTATTACATCTAAAGCACTGTATAGGCATTAGCTGTTGCTGTTATTTTCTTTTTCTTTTTTGTTATTTTATATAATGTAGTCACACTTTTCTAAATGAAGAAAAGGATTAACAAAAAGAACACCTTTTTGTTTTGTTTTGTTTTATTTACCTTGTGACAATTTTTTTTTTTTTAATTCCAGTAGAACTCTACACATCTATTGAGCAGACCTAAGGAGATGAAAGAATCAGGATAGCAAGTTTCAACAATCATAATCACCATATTCAAATGGATTTGAAAACACATGGCTGTGGGTGGCTTGGAGGTATAAACCTAAATCTCAACTTACTTGTTTGCTTCTGCTCTAACAAACTAAATACATGTGTTTTGGAGACAGATATATGTTTTTAAAAAATATTTACTTATTTACGTATTTGAGAGAGCGAGAGAGCAAGCAAACATGGGGAGGGGGAGGGGCAGCACAGAGGGAAAGGGAGAGAATCCCAAGCAGACTTCCTGCTTAGGAAGGCCCAACATAGGGCTCAATTTCATGACCTTGAGATCATGACCTGAGCTGAAATCTAGAATCCAAGGCTTAACTGACTGAGCTGGTTAGGGGTTCCTGAAGCCTGATACATTGTTTTTTAATGGCCAAAGGGCAAATATAAAAATTGTGCAGAAAATAAAAAAAGAATGTAAACAGCTAATGAAACCATGCTGAACTTGAACTAAGCTCTGAGGACCTGAAAATCAGGCAAGCTTTGGGTTCTTGGTAGAATATATCCATAAAATATTCTTAGAAAATATTAAAGACAAAAAAAAGATGAAAATAAACAAAGTCACTTATCCTACCATGTAGAAAGAACTATTGTTAGCATTTTAATCAATTACTCAGTTTTTTTCTATTTGTTTCATACATTTATATGGTGATGCATACAAAGTCTTTTGAAATAAATTATTTGTACCTAGTATTGCACTATGAGCATATTTCATATCATTAAATACTATTTTAAAATTCACTTTTTAAAAGATTTTACTTACTTATTTAAGAGAGAGACATATAATATGAGTTGCGGGAGGGATATAGGGAGAGGAGAGGGACAAACAGACTCCCCACTGTGCAAGAAGGCTGATGTGGGGCTCTATCCCAGGACCTTGACATCATGACCTGAACTGAAACCAAGAGCCAGATGTTTAGCCAACTCAGCCATACAGGTACCCCTGAAAATGTATTTTTAAATATATTATTTGTTTGTATGTATTTAACAAAACATATTTAGCCATTTCCTATAGATGCATTCTTATTTATTTATTTTTTTTTACAAATTTTCATTGTTTAAAACAACACGGGGATTAATGTCTTTACATTTTTAGCTTTCTTTTTGAAATTTTGTCTGCAAGTATGAGAAACCAATTTGAATTTGCCTCGAGCTATGGAGGGAGGGAGAATGGCAGCAGAATTTATTGGAAGATTGTGGGGTGTCTAACATTCACAAAATTAAAGTTAAAATAATGGCTATCATTTTTTAACCTGTCAAGTTGAAATTGCTTCTTTTCCTAAATTATAATATTTAATGTTGGCAGGGGTGTGATGAAAGAGACAACCTCAGCCAGTATCGGGGTGGGGGAGAGGTGCTAATAGAACAGGTTTTCTGCAAAGCAAATTGGGAATACTTTGAAAAGTTTCCAACAATAGTATTCTTTGACCATGTAATTTTATGCTACTTATCTTCTCTATGGAAGTAGGTAGATGGACTCACATATTTCTGTATAAAAAATTATAGTGAATATTTTGGGAGAGACAGTCTATCCCTGTCCATTCTGCCTCTCCTTACTTCGTATTGCACATTCATCACACCTTCTTTTTTTTTTAAAGATTATAAGTATTTATTTATTTATTTATTTATTTATTTATTTATTTATTCAGAGAGACCGAGAGAGAGGCAGAGACAGGTAGAGGGAGAAGCAGGCTCCATGCAGGAAGCCCGACATGGGACTCGATCCTGGGTCTCCAGAATCACACCCTGGGCTGCAGGCGGCGCTAAACCGCTGTGCCACTGGGCTGCCCTAAAGATGATAAGAATTTATAATTTGCATTTTCTTCCAAAGAAATAATAAAGGCAGTATGTCACCAGTTTGACATTGACTTAAATGCTTATAAAAGGGTATTTAGAGACTGATTCTTGAAGTTGGAATCATCTGAGAGTTTGAAAAATACTGATGCCTATATACTATATCTTAAAATTTGGATTTAATTGATATAAAGTAGGGCTTGAGCATGTAGTTTTAAAACTTTCCAGGTGAATCTACAGGTGCCCATAGGGGAGTTTTCAGCATCTTGAGAATGTCTGCAACACGGTGCCTCTACTCTGTAGCTTAGGTGTCCAAGGTGGGCATCTAAAGAAAACTGACTCAGCTTTCCCAAGAATGTGCAATATTGAAAGGAGTGGTGGCTGAGACTGTTGGCAGCAGAATTATATTGAAAGCAACACTAATAGAAAGATCCTTGGGATCCTTCTACCAAGATCCCGAGGCTTGCTTGGGATCCCATGGTCACCAAAGCATGGTTCAACATTATTTCAATAGTTGTTTATATTCTTTTATTTTTATTCTTTTTATTTATGTTCTTTGTTCATGTAAAATTATGTTTGCCTTTAAACATGTATATAATTTGTAAGAACAGAAGCAAACAAAAATTTGCAGTTTAGCCTTATGCCTCCTAGTCATCCACAGGCATATACTTTCAAGTCTTTTTGAATATGGTGATTTTGATAATAGGAACTTGTTGTCCTAATAATTTCATTTCCTTAAGTCTGCTCAATAGATGTGTAGAGTCCTGTTAGAGTCCAAAATTGCCACAGGGCATAAAAAAGTATTCCTTTTGTTAATTCCTTTTGCTTCATTGAGAAAGATGTGACTAGATTGTAGAAAATAACAGCAGCAGCTAATATCTACATAGTGCTTTAGATGTAATAATTCATGCAACAAATTTATGAAGTAGGTACTGTTCTTATTGTTATCATATCTGTTTTACAAATGAGAAAGTTGATGCATAGAGGGATTAAGGGACATGACTAAAATTACACAGTTAATAAGTAGCACAGGTAGGATTTGAGCCTAGTGTGGCTTCCAAGTCCAAAGTCTTAATTCATGTGTTAATTAATGCATATGTTTTCTCACAATAAAATAAATTAGCTTATGTAAACAAGTTTTATACTTTTCATATACCTAACATCTCTTCAGCATAGTTTAATATATTAATAATTAAAGAGAAGATCAGCTAATGTGTTTGCTTTTTGAAAATAGAAGTTAGAGTATTTTACAATAAAAATTCAAAAGTTATCATTTGATGAAGAGTTTTATTTTCTGAGCTAAAGATAACAATGAGGCAGTGTCATAGAGAAAAAGTCCAGGTTCTTCTCAGCTATGTAAATTTTGACAAGTTACATAAACATTAAAGCCAGACTTATTACCTGCAAGATAAATGTATCTGCTGTATTTATTTTCATAAGTTATTGTGGATATGAGATGAGATGGCTCATGAAAAGGTTTGTAAATTGTGATACCATATAAAATGTAAGTTTGTATTATTATTAGAATATTTTGTGCTATTAGGGAGGAAATTACATATTCCTGTTGATTTGGGGGAAAGTTTTTAAAATTGATTTTAGGATAAGCAATATCACTTCTATTCAGAAATGGCACAAAATATCATGTCAAGACTTGAGAGAAAACAGCTTGAGGGGTCAACACAAAAGTGGAAAATAAAAATATGGTTCTTATTTATTTACCTCATCAGAAATTGTGCTTAAAAGTCAATGAATATGGGATGCCTGGGTGGCTCAGCGGTTGAGCACTTGCTTTGGCTCAGGTTGTGATCCCGGGATCCTGGGATTAAGCCCCACATTGGGCTCCCTGCATGGAGCCTGCTTCTCCCTCTGCCTCTGTCTCTGCCTCTCTTGCTCTGTCATGAATAAATAAATAAAATCTCTTTTAAAAGGTCAATGATTGTAAAAGAAAGAAAGAAAGATGTCGGAAGTGGTTCTTTTTGTATTTCAAAAGATGTTCTATGGCCTATCTATATCTTTGGGGCCAATTTGGGATCTATGTGCTTAAATGATGACAGAAGGTTTCACTTACTACTGTAAGAAACTTTTATGACTCATATTGGGAGTCTTGCTCTGCTTAAGAATAAATTAAGAGAAAATACTTCTTTTGGCAGTTCTGAATATTTTAAAAGAGTAAAAATATATGTTAATTACCTATCCTGCTTCATTATCTGTGGCCTATTTTAATTTTAAGCAGGTTTTTTTTCCCTCCTATTCCAAAATTTCCATCAATGGCATTTTTTTGGGAATCTAAGTTAATTAGATCTTCTTCAGTTCTTTTCCTCTTCACTGTTTTGCAAACATTGGACACTCTTGATCATTACTTGTTGAAAGTCTCTTCTTCCTTGGATCCTGCTTCCTTCTGAGGTTCCTTTTGTTTTTCTCACTGGCTTTTCTTCCACACATGCTTTAAAAAGTGAAGTGCTGCTTCGTTAAGTCATCATCCTTCTGGATACCTGCTGTGATCTCATAGACTGCCATCAATTCCACTCACATAAAATGCCATGGAAGTACATAGTTCTAACTCAACTTTCCCATATTCTTACCTGCCTTCTTCATATATACCTTGTATATAATACAAGGGCACCTTAAATTTAACATACCTCAGATGAAACTCATTACCAGTTTAGCAGTGTTCTTTGGCTTTCTCTATTTCCTATTGTTGATAATGGTAACACATAATCATGTAAATTCAAAAGTGTGGCATTATCTCAGATCCTTCTCTATTCCTGCTATGCCTTACCCACCATACTCCAACTCTATTTTCCTTTTTAATTTTTCTCAAAGTTTGTCTCCAGCTCTAGGCCAGTATGCTTATTTGGGTCCCATCCTCTCTCATAGGGACAAATAATTTCCCAAATGGTCTCTGCTGCAATCTCTACCCACACTGTCAGTAGATCATTTTCCTAAAACACAGTTTTCATTCTACAGTTTCTTTACTCCAAAAACTTTCAGTGATTTTTAGCTTAATAGAGTATGAATTCAATATGAGGCTCTTTGTATAGATGTCCTTTTCCATCTTTACCTACTTCCAACTCTCCCTAACTTCGACTTTACACAATATATACCTACAGCAACACTGATTTACTTCTCCTTCCCTAAACTTGTCTGGTGCCTATATATGTGGTCTTCCTCAGCCTATGATTTATCTATCCCTATTCCCCATATGGTCAAGTCATAAAGAACTAGTTCAAATGTCATTTTCTTGGTGATTTTCCCGTGCAGTCAGGTACTTTCTCAAGTTTTAAAATAATATTAGTAGGGCTACTTTTCTAATCTCCATTATTTACTTATGTCTTTTTCCCTCTTATAGCATGTTAGATCTTTTGAGGGTCTCAAACTCTCTCTTGTTTTTCTACTTTGTCTCTTCCCTTTCATTCATTACTGTTCACTAGTAGATGTTCAATAAATGCTGGTTTGATATAAATAAATAAAGGAAAGAGGAAAGAAATATACATTGCAAAAAGACTATCCAATAGTGGGTGACTATATTTGTAATATATGATGTAATTCCTCCCTGCAGAGAAAAGATCAATTCATCATGCCCAACTTGGTGTGTTTTTTTCCTTTCTTATTTGATAGAATTCCATTTCTTTGTTTCTGTGTATGAAAATTTTCATTAACATTTCAACATTAAAAAATACCTAGAATAAATGTATCACAAATTGAAAATAGTATGTAATTTGGGCATAGTTTGCAATAAACATTCTTAATTAATTCATCACATACTTAAAGTGTCCAGGGAATGAGACATATATATATATATTTTTTTTTTTAAAGAATTTATTTATTTATTAATGAGAGACACAGAGAGCAAGGCAGAGACACAGGCAGAGGGAGAAGCAGGCTCCTTGTGGGGAGCCCGATGCAGGACTTGATCCCAGGACCCTGGGATCACACCCTGAGCCAAAGGCAGATGCTCAACCACTGAGCCACCCACGCGCCCAGGAATGAGATATTATTTTACTGATGGAAACCATTCAGCTGGTAAACCAGGTGAGGCACTGTTTTAAATGATTTAGGATGTGTTCTTTTTATTTGCTAAAGTTTTTTTTTTTCCTTCAAACTTTTAATCAAGTAGATGATCTATGTTTTCTGTTGAAAGAAAAAAAGAAAGATCCAAATTTCTCATCTGTTCTCTGTATAGTCTACAGTGAACTCATGGGCATAATCTAAATGTTCTGACGACATGCTAATTGCATTCTAAAAATAGTTTCCACAATTGAGAACTTCAGTTCTAAAGATCAAATAATACACTGACGGGTGGTTTATTATTTTTTTAAGCATTGTTGGAAATGATTCTTTTCTTTTTCTAAATTGGCCTCATTTTATTCTTATTGACTTCTTGTCAGCAAGATTCTTCCTGGACCTTTTAATTTGCACTGCACAGCAGACATCACCTTCAGTGACCCTAGTTCTCCCAGTCTAGCATAAAAGTTCAACAAATGCAAAATCTAAGAGATGACAGGCAACTGATAGATAATTTGCAGTTATAGAAGTTTCTTAATTACAAACCTATTTCTAGGCAGTCAAAGTGTTGAATAATGAGAAGTTGACATCAAATGAACTAACTTAAGAATCAACTTGCCGCATTCTTAATCTCTCTGAACCTCAGTTTTATCATCCATCAAATAGACATTTTAGTTTATTTAAATACGATGTTTTTAACAGGTAAGTAGTATGCAATTTAATCTATTTTAATTTTTTTTGTGCCTGTTACGGTAGTATTACCAATTTTAGATGGTTATCCCTAGAATTCACATGTACACATTTGTTGTTCTTCTAATGTATATTTTTAAAAAAGAAGTGTAGAATTTATACACCTGAAGACATGTAGTCCAAAATTTATAGTAAGTTCCATTAAAAAGTGACTCATTGGGGAAAGCAATGAGAAAATGAATTTATGCAGTATTTTACCTATTTTAATGCATACTCAGCAAACATTTGTTGAACACTTATATTCTATACTGAGTGATATGTAGAATATGAGATCTTTTGAAACAGGAGGTTCTCATCTTCTGGTAATGTGCAATACCAGAAATTACTCATCATTCATTAATGGTTTGAATCATCAATTCACCAGTCACCTTTTTCTCATTCAGCATTTGTTTGTCGGGCCTTTGAGGGCTTAAATTCAGTACTTTTATCTAAAATATGCTTTTCACCATAGGTAAGCAATTATAAAACAATAGTTATGGAAATACAAGCATTAAGATAAAATGCTAAATACCTTTCTGGCAAATTAGCAGTAGAGACATTCCACTTAGATAATTGGTAACAATTGTTTCTGAACTCTCATTACTTTTTTCACAGTATAAGGCAAAATTATGTACACTTTTCAAAAACATTTCTGTTGGGGGGCGCCTGAGCTTAGTCCGAGGCTTAGTCGATCAAGCATCTGCCTTCAGCTCAGGTCATGATCCTGGGTTCCTGGGATTCAGCCCCTCATCTTTGGGCTCTCAGCTCAGTGGGAAGTCTGCTTCTCCCTCTCCCTCTGCATATTTGTGCATTTGCTCTCACTCTCTCTCTCTGTCAAATAAATAAATAAAATCTTTAAAAAAAATTTCTGTTGGATATTGAGGCTGATAAAACTCACCCTTTATTTTTGAATGAGTTGTCAAACAATTGAAAATAAGACATAAAAATGATATATAGATGAAGATCAGTATGTCAGCTTTATTATTGGGAAAATATGGCTTAAACCTGCAGTCAGGTAGGTTTCCTAAAGTTCCTCCATTTACACAGTCACCTAGAACCCCTGGCCTCTTTGGTTCCATTAAGCCCCAAAGGGTAAATTCTGCCATTGTAGACCTACCGCAATGGAGAAGTAGATATGAAAGATTCCTTAGGACAGTTTCTCAGAAAGGGATAAATCTATAAGGGACAGAATCAGGCAAGTCTATTCTTTCTAAATTCACTAATTAGCGAGGTAACCCCTGATCTGTTAGAAATAAAGTAAAATATCTCCATCTTCTGTAAAAAATTTGTGGAAGAAGGAAAAAAATAATTCCTCCTAACCTCATCTCACAGGATATCTGTTCACAGTCCTCATGTCCTTGAAGCAACATATAAGGGCTTTTTATATGAAAAATGTGGGTATATTTAAACACTACTAATTTGGGGGTATCTAGAATTGAGCTGCATGGTTTTGGGTCCATGGCTGAAATTCAATCTTTCACATATTTATTAAAAAATTGTATGATTAGGGAGCCTTGGTGTCTCAGTTAGTTAAATGTACTCTTGATTTCAGCTCAGGGTCATGATCTCAGGGTTATGAGATTGAGCCTACATAAGGGTCTGCTCTGGGCATGGAGCCTGCTTAAGATTCTCTGTCCCTTTCCCTCTACCCCTTCCTCCCCCACCCCCAACTTGTATGATTTAGGCAGACAGTCTCACCTCTGCTGTCCTGCTTGCTGCTCCCTTGCAGTACATTCAATAAATTTCTATCTCCTTAAAAAAAATTGCATGATTTTAAAGGTGGGAAGACTATAAAATATAACTAAATACTTTTATAGATAAAGAATTTAACTTTCATAAAATTTAAGAGACTTGGTTGGAGACATGCATAATGACTTCTCTCTTAAACTGAATCTTATTAATCTTCAGGGTCCTAGTGCCTACTACAGTGCCTCGCACTTTATTGAATGAATGAATGAATGAATGAATGAAGAGTCATGGTTCTAATACTGATTTTATTATTAACCTATGTCTTTTCATATTATATCACAGTTCCTGTGGGCAAGAAAGAAGAAAGTCCAAGTTTTCTTTGTACAGTTGAAGAAATGAAACAGAGAATTCAGACAGACATTTATCAATTGAATCAAAGCTTTAAAATATATTATAATATGGTTAAAACACTAAGTAGTGGGGATTCCTGGGTGGCTCAGCAGTTTGGCACCTGCCTTTGGCCCAGGATGTGATCCTGGAGTCCCCGGATCGAGTCCCACATCAGGCTTCCTGCATGGAGCCTGCTTCTCCTCTGTGTCTCTGCCTCTCTCTATCTGTGTCTCTCATGAATAAATAAATAAAATATTTACAAAAAAAACCCCCAGTAACTAGTTATAGTTACTAATCAATTACAATAGAAATTTTGTTTTCTAAGTTTTGCTAAATTATGATTTATCAATGATATCTTAGAAGTTTATAAGGTCTTTTAAAATAAGTATTATGCAGACATTTTGGACAGTAAATTTCTTCACTAGAGATAAATATATTTGAATCAATAATTTCATTTTTCTTAATTTTGGATTTCCACTTTAAAAATAACTTGTTGATTATTCATGAGGACTAATGGAAACTTGTTTTCATGACCTGGGCTCTTTTTGTCAAGAACTGTGAAAAGTCTGAGATCTCTACTTGCAAGCAAAATAAGTAGCCTGACACAGTTGCCAGGCTGCTGGCAGAAGACCCAAGATTCCATAGTTAGAGACAAAAACTTTATTACTTATGGCTAGCAAGTAGCATGAGCTTATTTGGATGAGTTCTCCTTATCCCCAGGATCCACAAAGGGCCCAGATGAATGTATGCATAAGCAATGGGTTGTATTACAGGAGAGGGAACCTGATTTTATAATGGGCAGTGCACATACCTATTCTTGATTCTGGTGGAGACACTACCTCTATCCTCTAAGGTGGAAAGCACACTTGTTCTTTACTCCAGAGAAAGATACTATCTTTGTCTTTCAAGGATTTTTGCTTTACCAACACTTAGGAGAAGAGAGTCTGGAATAAGTAGTAGCCAGTGCCTCTTAAAGAAGTGCAGAAACATGAAACACCCATGGTGAATTGTTTCTGTTGAATGTACATATACATACATAAGTACAATGCCTCAACTATTTATTCAACTATGTTATAAAACTTAGCATTAGACACTAGGCAATATACAGTGATGGGAAAACCATGGTTCATGTGCTCAAAGAGTTAAAGCATGTGGTCACATGCACCTACTACAAAACACAGTGATTAAGTGTTTTATCTGAGGTTTTTCACATAGAACTTAAAATGTTTAAGCTTGGGCAGCCCAGGTGGCCCAGTGGTTTAGCACCACTTTTGGCCTGGGGCGTGATCCTGGAGACCGGGGATCGAGTCCCACGTCAAGCTCCTTGCTTCTCCCTCTGTCTGTGTCTTTGCCTCTCTCTCTCTCTTTCTGTGTCTGTTGTAAATAAATAAAAAATCTTAAAAAAAAATGTTTGAGCTTGATGTCAGAGATGCTGGAATCACTATAGCACAGTAGGTAAGAGTTGAGGCTGAATCCAAGTCCCACCATTACATGCAGTATTTACCCACCTTGTTTGTATTTCAGTTTCTTTATTGGTAAAATTTGTATAAGTACCTACCTCATAGGTAGTTGGGTAAATTAAATGACTTACTGTGGGGAAGAGCCTAGAATAGTTTCTAAAACATGCTGTCTGTTCAAAAATTGTTAGTTCTGTAAAATGTAACTGCTATCACTTTTTATCATTGTGGCCCTAAAAAAGGTTACTTAACTTCCTTTCTAAGTCATGTTTTTCTCACTTATAAAACAGGAATGATAATGTCTCATTAGTGGACTCTGAGTCATAAATTAAAAATGTAATGAATATGCTTAATAATAAAGACTTAAAACTGTAGCTGTTATTAATAAAGGGACGTTACTACATATAATTCAAGGGATAGAGTTGTTTTTTTTCTTTCTACCCTTTACATTTCTTCTGATTCACAGCTGGTAGAATAATGCAGCAGGTGCAGGGTGTGTGGGTGGGGAGGAGAGAAAGCAACATTATAGTAGAAGTTAAGACCTGGTTCTCTTCTTGATTTTATTATCAATTAACATTCACAAAATTTATTGGCTGACCAGTGTTTGGCAATAAATATGACAGAGTCCCTTGTTTTTATAAAAACTCAGAATAGTGGCTCAAGCCACTTGCGTTCTTTTGTGTAGCCTGGAGGAAGCAAAGGTGATCAGGGGGTCACATTTGACCTGAGCCATGGAAGGGGAGTCAGGACAATGTGAACAAAGGTACAGAGACAACACAAACAAATAAACAAACAACACAATAATAACGAAAACCAAAACACAAGTGCAGTCTGTTCTGAGAAAGCACTTAAAAAGTTCAGTGTAACACACTTAGAATCTGAGGGACAGGTTAGATTGTCAGTGGAAGTCATGTGGAGAAGGATCTAAATGCATTTAAGGGTTAGCCTTAATTCCACAGGTCTTGTGAAGCTATTAATGATCTTGCTGCTACTGCTGCAGAGCAAAACCGGGGCAAGAGCAGGACACTTAGAGAAAAATCATATTCTCAGTCTGATGATCCTGGAGACAAAACTGACCCAACCATTTTGTGCCGTATTACATTAGCAAGTAAAAGGAAGTGCTCTGAACTTAATAAGCACTAGAAGGAGTCATCCTAGCACACCAAGCCCCTTCATCATCTTTAGTAGTTGTGGGCTAGAAGTACCTGAATAAGGCTCTCAAACATAAATGCTGACAATTGAGTTGGGAAAAGACAAGTACTTGGGGTTAAACTCCTATTCTATCCTTTAGTAGATCAGTGGTGAGCAAATAGGGTGTGGCCAAGGATTAGAAGAGAACTGCTTTGAATTATGGGAAATTTTACCCACTCACCCAGCCCTCACCAGGTCCTGAGGACCTGCCCTGATTCTGTTTTTTCCATTTAATGTTAAAAATACCACTCTTGGGAGCTTAATTTCTTAATAGATGGGACATTTTTTCAATGTTTACATTTGAAATGTTTACAAAACTTTACAATATTTAGCAGAGTTACTATTGAATTGCCAAAAATACGTAGATTTTACTGTAATGTTACAATACATTTTATTGTTACACTGGTCCCCAAACTCTAGCAAAAAATATTCTCATTAACTGCTATTACCTTCATCAAACATATAACCTCTCGGCAGGGCTCTAGCTCCCTAGGCAAGCCCATTATCAGCCCCCGCACTTCAAGCAAGTGCATAAGCACCAGCTGTCAACGGTGCTTTCAATCCAGCTGTCAACCCAGGTGTGGTAGGCTCAGCACTGTGCTATGATGTTAATGATGGATTAATTAAGGCTGTGTGTGTGTGCATGCAATGGAATCTGGTGAGCAGTTTGTGCTCTGCTTTTGGCTGGGGTCCTATGGTAGTCTTCAGCGTATTCCTTGGGGGCTTCCTCTCTACTTGCCAACAGGTCTGTACACTCCGCTTCAAAAGCAAACAATCAGCTTATTTGAATTAAAAACAAAGAACTCCATGACTAATTCACCAAAGCTCGTGATCTTGACAGAGAAAGAACAGCATTTATTTGACAGATCAGAAAGGGAGGTGGCGGTGTTCTTTTCCTCCTTACTTTTGCAGAATAGACTAAGCTATAGAAAGGTACGTTGCTTATGCTCCATAAACCAATGACATGTTTTGATATTCTTAGCTCATAAGATAATGGGATTTTGCATTATTTAAATATTTTCTATAAACATTTTTTGGGGTGTGTGTTTTTGCTGATAACTATTGGCTTTTAGACTTGTTCCCAGCACCCCACCCCCATATGAGTTGCCTCTTTATTATTGGTTAAACTCCTCTCAAGATTATATGTATACCTTTCAGCTACAGAGTTTTAAACTACCATTGCTCATGTTGCTCACTAGTAGTGTATTATCTGTTAACACATTGTTTAGGACTTGGGGACCTATTACCCAGGGACTCAAATGCTTACCCAGGGACTCAAATGCCTTGATCCCAGAGTATACTCCATTGTATCTTGGATGAAAATTTCAGGCTTTTCCTTTTTTTGATGGAATAATAGCAATGTTAACAACAACTACAATAACCATTACAATTCATTGAACACCTATTATGTGCAGGATTTTAAATATGTACATAATCTCCTATTCTCCTTATTAATCCAATTCATAGAAGAAGTTGAAGTTTAGAGAGAGTAAATAATTTGCCCAGAGTTCTATAGCTCATAATAAGGAATGTAATGCATTTGGAGAAGATAAATATTGAAGAAACATTAGGAATTTTTTAGGGACAAAAAGGAGAAGCCATGAGGAAACAAAACAAGGATGTGGACAACCCACATCCTTACAGGAACAAGGACTTTTACGAAACAACAACAAAAAAAACCTTGTAGTCGCAGCACACATATTTTGAGTCGGGAGGTGGGATGTGGGAGTATTGAGACATGGCATTGTAAGGAGTGTGAAGTTGACTTTATTCTCCTTACAAAGAGGAATTGGTGAAAGGGCACAATCAGTTTAGTTTTTAGAAGATAATGGCAATATGGAGGATGCATTAAAGTCAGTGTCTGGCAAGAGAATACCATTAAGAAGTCGTACCATTGAGGTATACTCCGTACTGGGTGCTGAAAGCAAAGCACAAAGTGAGCAATGTATACTCATTGCACTAGGATTTGCTCTAGGAAGCTGCTACTCATGTCAGACATCTGGACATACAGTATTACCATTTAATAATAATAATAATAATAATAATAATAATAATAATAATAGCTAGCATCTGAGCAACTAGTGTATGCCAGATACTACTTTGAGTTTTTTATAGGTGTTCATTCATTTAGTCTTCACAGGAAGCCCCGTGAAGTACACACAATGAAGTGGTGGAACAGGTGATGACTTCAGAGAGAGTGGCCTCCAAATTTGCTATTTTGACAACAGAATAAGGTAGATATTTTATTTTATTTCATTTTATTTATTAGTTACTTTAATTTACCATCCAGTAACACTTACAATGCAAATTTAGATCTTATATCTATCATTGTCGACAAGGTATCATATTTTGTCTGGGAACTCTCTGAAAAGGTATAGAATTCTGTAAACTGCATTTTTAGGGAGAGGCTTAACATTCAAGGAATGATAAGTAGATCATATTATATCTGGATATAAAAGAGATATTTTATACACTACCTTACAAGTTCTCACCAGAAAAATAAATTCTGAATGGCTTGAACGTGCACTACTGTCAAGTGGATTTAAAACAGAGTGAAGAGACCCTAAGCAAAGGGTAATGATAGCAATAATAATGATAAATGGCAATGCATTGGGTTAGGATCAGGGTGCACAGTTGGCTGCTTTTATTTAAGATGTCTTGGTAATGTTAAAGCTGCAAAAAGCATTAATAAATGAGTATGTAGTGCCGTAATCTGAAATTGTTTTGCAGATATCTTAGTTCTTCCTCAATGTAATTATATATTGCTATTATTATTTAATTAAAGATAAAAAACCACATCAATTAAGCTACATGGTATCTCAAGTATCACACATATTTTAAGAAATATCATTGGTTGTTTATTGTTATACAAGCCAGGACCATTTAATGGCCAAAGTGAACAAATTCTTAGTTTTCATGTGAAGAAAAAAGAAAAATGCAAATTAACTGGACTTTCAGCCAATGATAGTAATTTCTTTGCAACATTTTTGTCATTGGAACTTTCCAGAGTCACAAGTACTTAAACCCCCAACCTATGTTAACTGGCTTGTATATAATTTAAAATAGTAATAACAGATAGATGAAAGTGAATTTAAAAGCAAAGATGTATTCATTTTTAGAAAAGAAGATTGACTATAAAATAATACCAATGTGTATATGCAAATTGTCCTAGCTATGACTTCATAATTTGTAATGGTATTCAGCTTGACAATGTTTACACTTGTTAATGACTTCCTTTATGAGTGATAATTGATCTACTTCATTATCATATTAAATCCTTGATCATATGCCATTAGGTTTGATGTAATAAATGATCTGTGTGATTTTTAGTGTAATGAACTAATTAGACTAATTAAAATCAATATGTGTGCCAATATTATACTTTGAATCCAAATGCTCTTTCTTACTGTGCTGGCTTAAAATCAGCAACTCAGTAAAAAGGATCTAATGCTGATTTATGAGCACTTGAGGAACATGAGGCAGAATAAATTGCTTGTGGTGGTAGAGACAGCATTAGTGAAGTATAAGATACTAAGTGCATTGTAAGGTCAGCAATAAGAGTGTACTTACACATGTAGTTATATGGCACCTTAAACCTCCTCTTAATATATCAGAGCATTTCAGCAAAATTATTTAGTTTAAATGCCAGTACGATTACTCTGCACTTGTTCATAAATAACATTGCAAAAAATACAAGCATCCCGATTAGGTAATTAGTCAAATATCTAATGAAGATATACATATTTAGTTTGAAATATGTTTTTCAACAATTGATTTATTTTCATTTAGAGTGAAGGAAATGCATTCTAAAGCAGAGGTTAAGTAAAAATCAATGTGTAACTCTACAATCTTAAATCATCTATTATTCATTCAGAAATCTATAGAAATTATAAATGATAACTTTAGAGAATCTATAGGTAAATTCTTCAAAATTTGGCTCTATGTCACTTCTTTGAGGAATTATTTCCTGTTCTCAACACTATAATATGTCCCTCACTTAAATGCTAACCCAAATATCTTTTCTTTCTTCTTTTTTCTTTATTTACTAAATTTTTAATTTTATGATTGATTGATTAATGATGAATAAATTTCTGGACTGTAAACTCCATAAGAATGGGACTATATCTCTGAATCTTCCCTAAGTAGGTCTAACACAGAGCTTACTCATGAAAAGCAAATATGTTTCTTTAATTTTCTTTTAAAAATCTGTAAGTTTATTTGGTATTTCTAAATTTGAGTAAATTTTAGATTATTTTAATGGAAGCTAAATATCATACCCCATTATTCAATAGATACCTGCAATTATTTTTTATTATTTTATTTTATTTTTTTTAGATCACATAGCACATTTTCTCCTCAGAATCTATCACACGCCTGGCATGTTTGTTTCCTTTGAGAACCGGTAGAAGTTGAAAATACACAAGGATGCTGAATTGGAATGCGAAATTTTGGACTTATTCATTTTATGTCAGATCAACAGTTACTTTTTCCCATTTACTTGATTTACTTGATATAAGGGTTTATAGCTCTCACCAGTAAATGGAACCAGTATGTAATACCTTTGGATATTTTCCTTAAAGACTTTCCTACTAGCTTTGTTTTACCTGTGTCTCTGATGATCTTAATATAGGTAGGCATTTAATGTAAAAGTTGCACGTTGGGAATAATGTTTAGTGATTTGACTGTGAAGCAACATAAAAGAGACTCTCAAGGCATTTTCTCCAACCCATTCAGAGCCTGTTTCTCCTATTTCTTTCTCCTTCACATTTCCCATGGCTTCCACTCATCATTTGTTTATTCATTCATTCATTCATTCATTCATTCATTCATCTAAAACAAATGTATTTATTGAAATTTCATACAAGGTACTATTTTGGTTCTCTGATAAAGAATATAGGGCTCCCAGTTCAAAGCTCTTTCTCATCTAGGAAGAAAGATATGTACATAAGTAGTTCCAATCTAAAATGTGTATGTAAAAAATGTATATGTAATAAATCTTTGAGAGTCTCAAATAAATTGCAAGTAAAACTCAAAAAGGGGTCAATGACTTCTAGCAGGGTAATTTGGGAAGGCTTTGTAATGGAGGTAGCATTCAAACTGAACTTTGATGACTGGGAATAATTTTGCCAGGCTGGGATAAGAAGTGACTGAGCTAGAGAGAATGAAAAGCGTAACAATCTGCCTATTCTAAAATGAGGTGAGCTGTTATAATCCAGACTAGATGGATGGAGGCAATAGTTTAAATTAGCACAAATATGAATTATAGATTATTCCTTTCTATTGCTTTCAAATACCTGAAATAATTGGGAATTTCATGAATTGGTAACCAATAGAGATTCTAAGTAATTTTTTGTAAATGAAATATAAGTGTAAGTAATATTATAGGTGGTTGAGAATTTCTAACTTATAACGAGAATCTTAAGGAACACTGATTTCAAGCCATGGATTCTAATATTTTATCACATAAGAAAAATGCAGTTCACTAGATTTCCTTGGAGGTGGAAGGTAGGGAAAATGGTATTGACAGATACATTAAAAGGAGACTTGTAAGGAGTGCTCTTAAATCTTAGGCAAAACCTCAATATCTAACATAGGCAAGCATGGATCTCCTCTCATTGAAACTAAGACCAATCCATTCTCTTGTCTTGCTTCTTATTTCCAGAGTTTAAAGGCTACTTACTTTTCTGCTCAACTCAGGAGGAAAAAACTTGTACAGGTTGGACTATGCTGATATGTGGAATTAGCTCAGAGCACTGGTAGCTCCAGGTAACTACTCAAACATGCTTATTATTATTGTTGTTGCTGTTATGTTTACATGGAGGTCCAGGAGAAGACTGATGACTCAGTTGTGACAGTGTTGGGTCTCTTGATTTTCAGCAAATAGCTTTGACTTTCAAAGTCTCAGTAACATATTTAAAATGGAGGTTCTGAGCTAAGCTGAGAGCTTTCCTGTCACCCCAGTTATATTGTTCTATGAATCCACTAGCGATAGTAATATTTTAACCCTTAGGAAATATTCTTTTTTTTAAAAAAAACAGCATTTTTAAGAGAATAATCCTCTAGTGGAATTAAAACAATATGATATATTGAAACAATGTATTCATGAAATAAAATATAAATGAAATTTGGGGATTTGTGTAATACATTGTGCAATAATGTTTTGTATAGGGAGACTGCTATGTAGATAAGGTCTGCCTAGAATCTTCTTATAGTCAGAGCTAATGTTCTTAACTGCATTCTTCGCTATTTAATGTTAATAAATAACCCACACCAGTTTCCTAAATTTCTTCTTCTCCTGTCCTTGTGTGTCTGTATCTATCTTTGTATCTGTTTGTCTCTTGCCCTTCTGTCTCTCAACAGATAACTAGGCTGGAGGGCAGAGGTTGGGTAAGCAAGATGCTTTACTTTATCTGACAATACTTTAAAACGTTTTTCTAATTAGGCATACCTTTCAATCCAAATGTGTTTATTCTGATAGAGAATTTATCACTTATTTGCATTAGTAAGTCTTCAAGGAAAAGAAGCTACATTATTTGTGTTTAACTACTTAATGTCTCTGCTATGATTTTTTTTTTTCACAATTGTTTACTAAATGTCCCTGGTTTGTTTTTCCAGGCTGTCCAGAAGTCTTTGACTTTAATTGTGGTTGCTGAGAAAAAAAAATAGAATGGCTGGGTATTTTGCTTCGGGGCCAGTCTCTGTCATTCGATTCCAATAAATGAAAATAGGCTTAATTAACAAAACAGCAGTAAATACTGTCACTGTATGATTATGGACTTTTGTGTTTATTCCTCGCCATGTGGTGGGTCAGAGGTAGGCTGTGTGTAGATGTTAAACTGGAAAAACCATTGCACTTAGGTCATGACCTTGGGTTGTTGGTCTTAGCCCTGCTAATTATTAGTTGTGTGATCCAGAGCAGCTCATTGAAAAGTGAAGATGATAGCATGCTATAGCATTTTAGGGATGATGTAAAATACTATATGTAAAAGCAATGTATAAACTCCAAAACACTGTAGAAACTTAATATTTTATTATTAATTCTTGTGACTAATAAATTTCATTTGCATATTTAAGCCTTGAACAAAATACATGTTTTATATTGATAGAATATAGAGGATGAAAGTTGAAAATTATAATCTGTGTACCAATGAGTATAAATAATAAAAATAAACTCTTTTCTGGGGGATCGCTGGGTGGCTCAGCAGTTTAGTGCTTGCCTTCGGCCCAGGGCGTGATCCTGGAGTCCTGGGGTTGAGGCCCACATCAGGCTCCCTGCATGGAGGCTGCTTCTCTCTCTGCTTGTGTCTCTGCCTCTTTCTCTCTCTGTATCTCTCATATATATATAAATAAATAAATAAATAAATAAATAAATAAATAAATAAATAATAAATAAATAAATCTTAAAAAAAAAGTCTTTTCTGTAAAAGAGCATCGAATAATGGAAAAAGCCAAAATAGAGGTTCCAGAAATAATATATTTTATCTTAGTTTGGACTGAGGTTGAAAAATATGACTTTATTTTGCTATATGTTTATGAGTTTAAAAATATTCAACCCTCTGATATCTAATGACTTCTATGTTCAAAGTAACATTTTATTAGCTATTTTAAATTAATGGCATGAAACAGACAATTATATATTTTTCTAGAAAATCAAATATATATGCAGAGAGAAAAACAGAGAGGGAGAGAGTGTGATTAAATGTATTCAACATTCTAATAGAGATGATAAAATTATACAATTTCATTTATACCTACATTAATTTTGAATGGGCAAGTGTTGTTTTTACTTTTTGTCCAATAAAAATATTCAAAAGGAGTTTAGCGATACCAATAATTTCAATACAATATATCTTACTTTTTAGTATTGGAATTTCTATGGAAGTCAAGGAAAACTTTAATAGTATATATTGTGGATCTTTAACAGGTCATTCTAAACTCAAAATGTAGCTGGAATTGATATATTTTCCAGTTGAACACATACACTCAATTCAGATGCTACTGAATTTAGTTGCATCTTAGTTTTAATATATTACTTTCCAAGAGACATTTTACAAAAAGAATTCAAACCATGAACATTTTATTGTTTTGGTAAATGTACAGTTTGCATATTTTAGAATCAGATTTATTTATGTATTTATGTATTTATTATTTTATTTATTTATTCCAGAGAGACAGCACACGAGAAAGGGAGAAGGATACAGGGCTCCATCTCAGGACCCTGTGATCATGATCTGAGCCAAAACCAAGAGTCAGACACAAGAGTCAAACCATGAAACACCCAGGCACCCTGGGAGTAGATTTATTTTTGATCGGTTTTTATATTTATTTTAGTTCATAGACATCTTTCTTGTTTTCTTTTGTATGATAAGTAATATGTTGTGAATTTTTGAGACATACTGATTTTCATTTATATCAATAGTCATGCAACTTTCAAGAGCTTTTCTTGATGACCCTATGCAGGACTTGATCATTACTTTTTGTGTCCAATGGTACTTCATCCTATCTCTATTCTAACAGTTATGAAAAATTTCTATACTTGTATACATGACTTTATCTTCATAGTATATTCCAAATTTCTTGAGGGCAGAGCTGTATCTTATTTTCCTCACTATTCATGGTATCTCGATTTGGGCCTGATATTTGGTAGTTGGTCCAACAACGGTTTTGGAATAAAATAATGAAATAGGGAATAATCTTTAAAAGATTTCATGTATTGCTGTTAGAAAAACATTACTAGCTGAAGAAAGAATTCCAGCTTTCCAAAAACACATGCCTGACAAATACCAAATTCTTCATGTGTGTTAGCAACAAAGTCTTTTCATGTATTGACTCTCATGTATCTAAATACAACATGCCACCTGATATTTTTATATATAAAAGTTACTGCATATGTGTAACATATATTTCCCAGGATTGTTTGAAGAAAATCCTAAAGAATTGAAGCATTGAAGAAAAATTCAGCTAAGAAAGTATTTTATAAACTGCCAAATGCTATAGAAATGTAGTACTTAATAGAAGAAATTAGTAGAAGTAATAGCAGTGAGTTATCACTGTTATTATTTTAGGTTATTCTACTGAGATGTACAACACTCGCTCATATCAGCCAGGCTTATCACCATTCACAATATCATATTTATTATTAGTTTCATATCTGGAATACCTACTCATTCTCTTGCTTATAATGAAGTTTGCATAAAATCCTTTTGTGGAATTTGTTAGCACTGACTTCGCAGGGTATTGGTCATCTTTGTCACTATTGTGTTTGACACATAGAACCCATGTTTGTCCTTTTTCTGATAGTAACAACCTAAAACCTTGTTTCAGTGTTATTGGAATTATAAAGTTGCACTGCATGTACCTACCTTGGGCGTGTGAACCAAAGTAGGCCATTTCTTCTTCTTTTTTAATTATTTATTTATTATTTAAATTCAATTTGCCAACATATAGTATAACATCCAGTGTTCATCCCACCAAGTGCCCTCCTCAGTGCTCATCACCCAGCTACCCCATCCCTCCACCGACCTCCCCTTCTGCAACCCTTTGTTTGTTTCCCAGATTTGAGCTGATTCATCTTAGTGTCTTAGACTGGCCCCCTAGTTCTCTACATTGTGTGCTTTCTAATTTAGTTCTTTAGCTTTTTAAAAATCTTTTTGATGTACCGGGAACCTTTTCTGATAAATCTCTTGGTATAAGTTAATTTGGTTATAGGATGATAGAAAACCTTAACTGTATCTGTTAGTATTATGATTATTTTTACCTAATTAAAGGGAATGTAATTTTTAACTCCTTTTGAATACTCAACAGGCTTTCCCATTGTGTTCTCTTTTGTATGTATGTGTACTTATGTAATGCTGAGTGAATAATTTATCAATAAATGATGACTGATTCAAGTAGAAATAGCAGGAACATGAACTTTACATTTTATGGCATATTTCCTGTGGCATTTAAATTATAATATCCACCTGCATTCACACTGTTAAAGAGAATGACTCAAAGTAGCATAATTGAGAGGAAATTACTTTCACACTTCCACACTTTCCATGTTTAATAACAATCAGACATAGAATTGTTGTTTCCTAAAGTCAAAATAACTATTAGAGGTTTATGATCCAGTTCTCTTGAGTTTAGAAATGACTTAAATTTCCAACTAATAACATCACTATTTCTTTTTTGGGGGTCACAAAATCAACACAATATTTAGGTCTGATTTCTGAAGCTATCTTCTGATCAAAATGGTATCCAGGTGTGATTTCATTGTCTAGTTAGATTGTATTTTAGTTTTTGATATTTTCACGGAGAGTGTTCTATTATCTTTTTTTTTTTTTTTTTTGGCTATTACCTATGTGTATATGAGGATAAAAGTAAACATAAATTATCACCTCATAAATTATGTTAATAAATTATGAACAGAAAAGATACCAGGAAAAACAGAGATTTCATTTCTATGTATGAATTCCAAAAACAATGTGAAATTTTGCCTGAAAAATTAGGCCATATTTGGTGGCCTTTCAAATTACCTGACTTGGGAATGTTAAAAGATTTTCTTTTCTCTTTGAAAACGTGTTAAAATATGCTGCTCAACTTAAGGAGAACTTAGTGAAAAGTTCAGTGACTTTGTTTGTTGCCTGTGCCATTTTCATACTTATATTGAATTATAGCCATATTGTGTTTATTTATGTTATGATTATTAGTATCATTATTTTAAATTTGTGTCTCACTGCTTGCAGACTTCCTCTTGATTGGTACAGTGTGACAACAGGTAATAGACACAATAGCAGTAAAACAGTCATCATCACTGCTGGGATGAGAAACCCCTCCTCTTTGCTTTTTTTAACCTTCCTCAGCTGGAAAGTTTTGACATCTGCTGGTTTGGGACATGGCTGAGCAGCTGTCAGCAGTGGGGTAGCTGCTTTCAGCAGCAGTTGGCGGGATGGCAGGGTGCCAGCTTGTACCATCTGTGCGCCTGACATTTCATTCTAATTAACAGTAGGGTTAATTGTTCTGGCAGGCTCAAATGTAGTGTCTAACATTACCCCAGGGAAACATGTACAAGTGCAGGAGTGGCAGGGAGCTGGGGACAGCATCGCTAACAAACCCATCGAGGGAGAGCGGTTAACAACTACCTATGATTTTACTAGCTGGCCACATGCAATAAGGTTGAGGTATTTTTTATTCTGATGAATTATGCCAAGCCTGTAATGATGGAGAAGGAATCAAGCTTAGAAAGGCTGAGACTGCTGCCTTAGGGCAATTGTGAGGGAACAATTTGCATGTTATTACTGCATATTCATACCTAATTGTGTTAGGCTTTGCTAATAGAGCAGAATGACAGTATGAAAAATCGAGCAACTGCTTTAGAGGCAACAAAGCCAATGTTTTTTTTCTTCCTACACTATGAGTGCTGAATGATCATTTAGACATTTAGTTGCTCAATATGACAAGTCTACCATTTGTTAGCTTGACATATTATAATTTATAAAGCAGTATTCTAATTTTACTTTTAGTTTATTCTTCTCATTTTATACAATATTCATGATAGCAATTTGAATGGGGATATTCATAGCTATTGTGAGTAGTTGTGATTCAAATAAAACTATATTTTGTATGAAGCATTACCATTGTTTTATGATGTATTAATTTTAATGTTTAAATAGCTTTTTCATATGTTAATACAACATAAACCAAAAGTTGATGAGAAATCCTTATTATCGTGGTGCTCATTCACATTGCTATAGTTAATGTCTCAACATTTCCATTTTATAAAGACCTATTTTTAGTGTGGCTTGGACAAAGAAATTGTCAGGTGGTACAGAGCCAAAAGTCTGCTGTTTTAGAAAAGTGACTATGTACAGATTCACTGAACTTAGTATCTGATTCTATCTTCTAAGCAGATAATATTCTTAGGAAATCTCAAGCACAGTAGTACATTTTTCATGTTAGCCCACAATGCCTTTTGAAATCTTTTTATGGAAACTCAGAGAAGACAAAGAATTGGAAAATGTGGCTTTAGAAATCTACATTTAAAAACTGGTAAGATCTATCTTCATTCTAACTTTATTTCTTTTAGATTTGTAAGGCCACACTTGCATTCCCAAGTTGTCCCAATCTGATGTTTAAATATCCATTCACTTCAAATTATAAGCCGGCTTTCATATTGTATTTGCCTGCTCTAAGAGTCCAAAAGAGTTCTAGGTCAAGTTAATGAATTGAGAAAAAAGTTTCAGTAGCTTTTCTGACTAAATAATAGTACAAAAAAGTTTTAAATTTATTTCTTGTAATTTCTATTTTTTCAATTTCTAACATAATTAGTTCATAATTTAATCTTGCATTATATGGAGTGTTCAAAGTAAGTCAAAATTTTGCCACGTGTTTTCTTTGTGTGTGTGTTTGCTGAAAACACAACTATTTTCCAAAGTATATGTGGTTAGTTAAATAATATATAGTGTAAAATCTGTCCTAACTTGTATTTAAATTTCAAACCATAGAATTATATAAATACTACATATTTGCAGCTTAATTATGTAGTAAAGTATTAGAGGACTATAATTCAAACACTGTATGATATGGCACAGTTAATTTATGAGACCCTAAATTTTGGCTATTGGTTGGTGATTTTATGGCTTCAGACATAGAAATTTAGCCCCCCACATATGATGTGTTCTATATTTGTATATTTCTGAATTGGAGGGTAAATAGAGACTTTTGTTAAATGTTTGAGTCATCTCTCAGCCAAGAATATACTCTTTACCCTCAGTGTGTTTTTGTCAGTTTTATGCATGTTTGTAAAAGAGTGAAGGCTAATGCATCATTTTGGAATCTTATTCTAATATATCATCTAAATTTGAGCAATTATAGAATATTTCAGTTGAAATATAAGCCTATTAAGATTTCATAGAATGTAAATCTAACTGTTGCCCCAAAGACATCATGTTGCATCAGACTGTTTTTCTTTCTACCTAACTTTTGAGGGCTGAAAAGTAGAACATTATCAAACAAAAACTAAAACTAAAACAACACACCCCCCCCCCCCAAACCCTCCAGGGTATGACTTGTATGCAACAAGGGTTCTATGCTACAGAAAAGTATGTTTCATGATTAGCATATTTCTTCTGCACCATTTTCCCCTAAGCTCATACCTTTCACATTAGATTATTTCAGGTTTGGACATCCTTTAACTTTAAGAAAGTGAGATATTTAACATCTTTTTCTCTAAAAGCAAAAGAAGGTACTTGAATTAGAATTTTTTTTCCATAAATTAATAAACTTCAGATATAACCTATATAGTTAAATTTTCAAAAGAAATCAACAATGTAACATAGCCAACAATTTTTGAGGAGTATTATTTGTGAAGCATAGTCTCTACTTTGTGTATCTTTATCTCTGTTTTACAATTAAATTTTCTGAGTGAAAATGCATGGACCTATTCAACTGAGGAAAGAAAACTGCCACCCTAAAACCAATACATGCACCTTATTTTGCTTTTTGAACACAATCATGACCTGGTCCCTAAAGTTTACCTCATTGTCTCACTTATTGTTATTATCAATGTCTGGAAGCTTTTCTTACTTGTTTTTGTTGCCATTTTCTTCTGGTGGCTACTCTATCACTAAAGGCTCAATACTGTTGCCTCCTTCTTTCTAGGAAATAACAGTAGAATAAAAACAATGTTTCACTGAATGATTACCATGTGCCAGAAGTGATTCTAAAATTTTGTGTTTCTTTTAAGCTTCACAACAACACAATAAAGTAGGTACCTTTGCTTTTGCCATTTTTCAGAGGAGGAAGAAAGCTTAGAGGGTAGTAATGACTTGCCCATAATCAAACAGGTAGTTAGTGAGGAGTCAGAATTAATTCTGGAACAAATTTTCTTAATCATTGGAATAGACACACTATCTAAACAGGTAAGTAAGACATAGAAAGAGGAAAGTATAAATACATGAGAAACACTTTAAGAAATATATATAATTTACCTAAAATGTTAAAATCATGTTTCGTTTATTATAGAGAGAATGGAAATTCAGAAATTGTTCAGAAACTGAGAGAAGATATAAACCAAAGCTTTATACTTTATAGTATGTCCAGATTTGGGAATTTCACAAACAAGAAAACTGGATGTATTTTTAGTGGAGGACTAGGCATTGTCTAATGGTACCTACAGGGATTATTTTGTTGTAAAAGAGTGTGCACATTTGATGACTAAGCTATTTTACAACTGTAGAAACTAATATTGATGCACATGGTTTTTGCCCATGGATATACAAACGTATTTTCTCCAGTAGAGAGACAAGTGTTTTTTGCCTCACAAAATATAACTCCAAATGTTACATTTTATTATCAAACGTTAGAAACATCACATTTTTTCATTTTATATTAACACGTTTTGTATTCTTTAGTAAGTTCATTTCAATATTCTTGCCTGTACACACATATATAGACAGCATTGTATATATAGCCTATATATATGTTCATATTATATATAACACGCATATTATATATACACATATGCATATACATATACTTTGGTAAGCATTATGAGGTTAACAAACAGAAAGAAATTGAAGTGACTAAATTTAACTGAATGCCCATTACGAGTCAGGATTGGCTCAGCCCTTTTCATATTTAGCCATTTTAATCCTTATCATAACTCTGTGGTAACTACCAATTTTCCCATTTTAAATGATGAAATGAAGAAGGGAATGAATCAATAATAGCTCTGATGTCCTGTGCTCCAGCTATTAAGGAAGAAAGAAGGTCTGAATGTGTCTGACTCCACATCCCTTGTTTCTAAGATCAGGACACTATATATAAGATAATTAAAACAGCTTAAATCAATGAATAGTGTATGATTATTATCTAACCCAGGGTAAAAATGCTTTTTTACAATGACAGGTAAATAACTGACCAAATGACTGATATGTTCATTAATAAGGGCCATTGATAATGATAGTGCTCTTGTAAAGAAATCACTAGAAAACAACTTGGATCTTCTGGAAACCAAAGACCATTCTATCATCATTGTTTTGACTGCTTCTTCATTTCCATAACAATTATCTTCTCTGTATACAACAATTTTCCAGCTACATTTATCTGGGATTAACTATTGTATATTCTATCTAAAAAACTGATAAGGGCAACCTTATAATAGGCATAAGTAACCTGAAATTTTATTGATTGATTTTTCTTTATTTTTAATTTTAAAAATTGAATTTTATTAGGAAGTACATCATGATAGATGTGTAACATAGAAGGAAGAATGGGTTATTTTTTTTTTTTTAAGATTTTATTTAAGAAAGAGAGAAAGAGAGCACACAAGAGGAGATGGGTGGGCAGAGGGAGAGGGAGAAATAGGCTCCCCTTGATCAGGAAGCCTGATTCAGGGCTCAATCCCAGGACCCTGGGATCATGACCTGAGCCAAAAGAAGATGCTTAACTGACTAAGCACCCCAAGAGTGGGTTTTTCTTTGATAGATCTGCATTGGAATTCTGATTCGAACACCTGTGAACATGGACATGCTGTTTATAGATATGACCTTAATTGCTCTATCCAAAAAATTGGAATGAGAAGTACTATTTGGATTTGAGATAAAGTGAGTAAAAAAGCACCCACAAATATAAATAGGACATTCAATAGGCGGCACCTACATGTGTCAGTTTGGGGTGATATATGGCCTTCAGAATGGGCATCATTGTATGATTATTTCCTTTTATTCTAAAATCTCAAGAGTTTAGCAAAATATCTTTGAGCAAAGTATGTATATATACATACATATATACATATATATATGATCATTCTTATTGGTATATTAGTCAAACATTTCTGTTTTCTTTGAATCTATGCTTATGAAACTATGCTTAAATTTATAGTTTCTATATATGGAAATTTAAGTCTATATAATCCTACAAGGAGACATTTATATGTATTTAAAATTAAAAATTATAGCATATACCTCTCAGTTGTCAAATATTTCCTGAATTTTGGCAATTTTTTTTTCTGCCAAGTTAATTTAACAGATAATATCTAATACTCACTGAATATGTTTCTTATTGTGTAAGTTTTTTAGTTCTAGGGAAAAGGAAATGTCAAGAATTTGTGATTACTTTATGCCTTCGTTAGTTATGTTTATAATGACACTTTCAGTTGGTAATAAACATTCATACAGGTGAGTCTTATTGTGAGTGCATATTTTATTTTCATTTTTAGGCTAATTGCATGCTTTTTTTTTGTGACTTCACTTGAGCTTGCAAAAGATTCTATCTTTTGACATTCTAAAAAAAAAAAACAAAATTCTTGCTATCAAGCAGTGTATTAATTCATATTTGGTACATGGAAAGGCAAATTTAAGCAGATGTGAATTATGCCCGTGGTGTGGAATGTATGGAAGGAAATGCATTTCACAAGACTCATAACATTACTAAAACTTGCAATTTGTTAATATTAAGTATCCCTGTGCTCTACAAAGAGATTATCAGAGTAAATTCCGCCCTTACCAATTAAATGTTAATTCACAAAGATATTTCTTACAATGCCAAAAATAGGATTAAATTCAGTGACTCTACGCATGAAGCTATTTGACACATTAATATCTTTGGTTAACTTTTTCATGGTATCATATAAACAACATTTTTGTTGCTGTGGTTTTCAATCTAAGGTAACCCCTCCCTGGTTCTCTAGGCCTAATCAACTTGAAGGAACAGTAAAGAGACAGGCATAACCACAAAATTAATCATTTTTGAGGCCCAACAGGCTGAAACATTGAGATTCCAGGCCTTCCAAGTCTCTCTTGTTCCCTTGATAGAATCTCAGGAGACTCACAAAGCCTCCTGGTGGATGTGAAAATTACCTTGATGTTGCTCTTTGCTTTGTAACCTGGTCACTCTAATCTGCAATCTTGTTGTCCCTGTCACTTACACTGCTGTGTCTGACTGCAATGTTGCCCTCAGGGTTGACCTTGCTGTCACTGTCCAAGTTATTCACTTTGAATTCATAGTTCCTCCTGCAATTAGCTCTTCTTCCCCTCCTCCTCCTCCTCCTTTTCCTCCTCTACTTCCTCTTACTTCTCCTTCCTTTCCCTCACACCCGCCCCTCTTCCCCTGCTGTCCTTCCTCCTACCCATATTCTCTTTCTCCTCCTCCTCTCACTCTTAATCTCTCTCCTTACTGTTTCCTCCACCTCCCTCCCACCCCCCAATTTCTTTATTTGTCTCTTCCTTCTCTTCACTTTCCTTTCCTCTTTTTGGAAACTGGTCTTTAATGAGTGAAAGAGAAAGGCTACAATCAGGGAGTCATGTCAACTATAAAAATAAAGGTATTGAAAAAGAAAGTAATTTTATATTTTTTGAGGCATAAGTACAGTGGCGTAAATGCTTATAGCACAAATACTTTCTGCCAAAGGCCCAGGGAACAAAATTAAGTTGAGATCAATCACACAACTTCCAGAACTTTCTCATGAAAGCCACTGAATATGAAGGATAGTATGTACTGAGTGAGTAACTTTGAACAGGAACTCCACAAGGATTGGTTTCCAGCTGCTCAAGTGTTTAGAGCTCAAAACAAGTGACTGCTCAGTTTGGTCTGGTTTGAGGTCATAAGTTTAATGATGAAGTTTGAACCTCTCCCAGGTGCTGACCATGTTAATAGTAGGATGAGGCCCCAAGGTTCCAGCAGTCATCATGATGATCTCTAGACTTTCTGGTTGTCTGAAACTCATTCTTTTTGTAATCCCTGGAAGGACTCATGGAAACGATGTCTCACAAATCCTTGCATTTCATAACAGGTCATCTGAGGTTTTCATGTTTAAAGATGAGTTTGGCTTGAATATAAAATTTGTGGATCCTGTTTTATTTTCTTCCATATTTAAATTGTGTTACTCCATTGACATCTAGCATAATGTATCACTTTTGAAAAATCTAATAACAGTCTGATTTTCTTTCCTTTTAAGAGATGATCTTTTTGCTGGGAAACAAAAAAGATCTTTGAAGTGTAATACTTTTATAAGAATACAAGTGGATGTTGGGCTTTTTAGGTCCATTTCCAGGTGAGTAGTTTCAGGTCTTTAATTTCTGGGAATGTTTTTTGAGTTATGATTTTCAGCATTTAAAAAAAAAAGATTTTACTTATTTATTTGACAGAGAGAAAGATAGAGAAATACAAGCAGGGGGAACAGCAGACAGAGGGAAAGGGAAAAGCAAGCTCCCCAAGGAGCAGGGAGCCCGATGTGGGGGGGAGGGGGTCATGGGATCATGACCTGAGCTGAAGGCAGATGTTAACTCAGGCACCCCGATTTTCAGCATTTTAAATATTGTGTTGCTGTAGGTTTTCTTTTTGGAGATCATTATATGTCCACTGAATTTTCATAATTTATCTTCCATATTTATCATTATATCTCAAATCCTTTTTTTTTTTTAGATTTATTTCAGAGAGCGAGAGCGAGAGAGAGAGTACACTTAAGCTTGAGTAGGGGCAGGGCAGAGGGAGAGAATCTTCAAGTTGATTCCTTACTGAGAGTAGACCCTGGCATAGAGCTTGATCCTATAACCTATGAGATCACGACATGAGCTGAAACCAAGAGCTGTACACTAAATCAACTGAGCCACCCAGGTGCCCCTCTCAAATCCTTATTGTTACATCTTCATTTCCTTTGCTTTTTAACATTTTTCTCCTTCCCATCTTTTACTTTTCTGAAGGCATCATTTATTGTGCTTATTTGCTATTTTATTTCATTTTATTTATTTCATTTCATTCATTTATTTTTTAATCTCTGAGGTAATATATTCTTTTACTTTCAGTTCTGTCCTAAATGCTGTCATACATATTTTTCTATTTTCTTATTTTACAAACATCTTATTTCTGAGGTTTTCTAGCTAGTTATGTGTATTTATTGTTTATATATTTCTTATTTTTTAAAGCTCACTTTGGAATGTTAAATTATAGTTTTTAGTTTTATTGTAGGCATGACTTATTGGCTGACTTTCAGTTTTTATAGTAGGGGCATTTTAATTATTTTATTATTTACAAATGAAAATTGGGAATCTACACAATGATTTTGTCTTGTCCATTTTTTAAATAGAATGCGTACATGGATGGACTTTCAGAAAGGGGAGTTGAGTTATGATCCCCTTTCTAGTTCATCGCTCCAGAGCTTCCTTTTCACAAAATGATAATAATATATGGCCTTTTATTTTCTGGGAATTTCTCATTGTTCTATTTTGCTTAAAGCAAGGCTGTGTATCTCTTCTGTATTTCTTTCCCATATATTGAAATTTTTAGTATTTACTATTTCTAGTTATGTTCTAAACATGAGCAAAATGTGGTTTTATTTGTTCCTTATATGGATTTGTTTTTGAACTAAGCATAAAATCCATACATTTCTGCATAAATGTGCTTTAGCAAAATTTATAGTATTACCAAAAAAAGATCATCTTACCTTTGCACTTTTAAACTAAATTTACATTAGCATTCATAATAGTTTTACATGTTTAAGCTGCAACATAATGAACTTCTAACACCTGTGGTATTATTCCATAAACTGGTTGACAAAAATCCAATCAATTTTGGAAATAACTTATAATTTTATTTGAAACAATTAATAACACATATACAAACAGGAACATAAACTGTGAAGTTATTTTAATACTGGATCCAACATGTTAACAGCTATTGCTTACTTTTTCAATTCAGCATAAGAAAGCTTGTATTTGAAAATGAGTAAACTTAATTTAAAAGAACAATTATTATTATTATTTTTTTTAACTTTATTTTTTTTATGATAGTCACAGAGAGAGAGAGAGAGAGGCAGAGACATAGGCAGAGGGAGAAGCAGGCTCTATGCACCAGGAGCCCAACATGGGATTCGATCCCGGGTCTCCAGGATCACGCCCTGGGCCATAGGCAGGCGCCAAACCGCTGCACCACCCAGGGATCCCAAGAACAATTATTTTATCTAAAAGAAAAGTCATGCATGACAGGGGAGTATGAAAATGCACTTCTTTTCTCCCTCTGCCTGTGTCTCTGCCTCTTTCTCTCTCTCCTCTCTGTGTTGCTCATGAATAAATAAATAAAACTTAAAAAAATTAAAAAAAAAAGGGGGCAGCCCGGGTGGCTCAGGGGTTTAGCGCTGCCTTCAGCCCAGGGCCTCATTCTGGAGACCTGGGATTGAGTCCCACGTCAGGCTCCCTGCATGGAGCCTGCTTCTCCCTCTGCCTATGTCTCTGCCTCTTTCTCTCTCTCCTCTCTGTGTTGCTCATGAATAAATAAATAAAATCTTAAAAAAAATAAAAAAAAAAGAAAATGCACTTCTTGTGACTTCTTTGTTAAACTGTAGTCTTCAACATGGTCTTGAAATAACTTTCAACTTGGAATAAGATGCTAATGGTTCTGTTGTAAATTTGTTTTGGTTTTCATATTGTCATGATAACCTTAAGACTCTATAGTGAATGACATGTATCCATGAATCTTTTGTGAAAGTTATACATCCATCATCAACGTTTTGAGACACATAAATTTAACTTTGCATTAAGCATAAGCATTCGTATTTTTATTTCTTTGTCAAAAGGGTTTATTGCAAAAAATAAAGGTGATGTATTTCTACCATACAATGAATGACAGAATTATTGAAGTAGGTGCATTCCAACTAATTATCTATAGTCTATAGTATGATACTTTACCTCTATATCTTACAAATACATCCCATGATTTCCCTCAGTATCCAAAAACCACATCAACTGGCCACTTTGCACAAATTTCAGGTTGAGGTATTGTCCACCGATTGGTGGTCTGGCAGTATGGTATATTTTATAGGCCAAAACACGAGAAAAGGCAAAACTGGCTGGTATGTAAATGGCTTACAAAAGCACCCAGCATCAAATGTTCCTCTCCTCACCCCTGAGCTCTGGAAAGAGCCTTCATCTACTCCTCACAGAGTATATTTATCAGTAAATACCTTGCATGTTTTCATAGAGTATATTATTAGTTACATTGAATCTGGAAAGGAACAGGCAAAGGTAATATAACTAAATTCATTGCACATGCTCTGACACAATGCTGTACAGACCATGGAGGTTTCTAGAAGTACTAGAGATACTTTACTGAATTTACTGCAACTATTGGGAATCATTGAAAAACATGAAACAAATAAGATACTTTCTAAACCAAACACCAGGACAATAGGTGTAAGCTGGGACATTCATTCCTTACCAAACTGGCATGTCTGGTCAACACATGAGTTCCTCTACATGCATAGCTTTGTTTCTGGGCTTTCCATTCCCTTCTGAACTATTGCTTGAGCTGATAGCCCGAACAAGCTGCCACTGTGTCTGTTCAGTACAGGAGCCCAGCTGCCATGGGCTTCTGTTCTGGTTCCTATTGGGACTCAGGTTTTATAGACATCTCTCTCTTGGTTTTGATTCTGGGTGAATTTTTGGTTTTCTGTTTTTATATTTTATCAATCTTTATTATATACTTGGGGCATAGTGCAAGTGTCAAAGTATATTTATTTGCTATCTTGAGTAGAACTCTCAGAATTTTTTGCAGTGAAAATCCTTAATTTTTTAAATTCTGTAATATAAAAAATGCTAAAGAATAAAACATCTCTTTTATAAATTAATATAAATTCATCACCAAATTACTTACCTTTAATTAACAAAAATCCTAGAGGTTCGGGATCCCTGGGTGGCTCTGCGGTTGAGCGCCTGCCTTCAGCCCTGGGCGTGATCCTGGAGTCCTGGGATCGAGTCCCAAGTCAGGCTCCCAGCATGGAGCCTGCTTCTCCCTCTGCCTGTGTCTCTGCCTCTCTCTCTCTCTTGCTCTGTGTCTTTCATGAATAAATAATTAAAATCTTAAAAAAAAATAAAAAAATGTTTAAAAAATTCTGGAGGTTCTACGGTCTTTAAAAAATGAAATAAATTTTTTAGAAAACATTAATATGAAAGAATCATAGTAAAATGGAAGTAAATTTCACTTTGACCATTTTCATTTATATATTTAGTTTTCATTGTAAAATTTTTTTTTTTTTGGAATAACAATAATTCTGGTGGTTGCAATGCTAAATTATAAAATTTCTTACTGGCATATAATTGGAAATTTAACTTCTCTTACTTCACATTAAGCATGCATTTCTTCTATTATTTTATTCAATATGAAAATATATGGACTAATGAACGTGGAATCACCTGAACAAAATAATAATGAGAAATCTAATTATTAACAAATTGTGCTTTACCTTTTGCTATACTTTCTTGAAGAATTTTGTATGGAGTACTTAAAAGTAAAATGAATATGAATTTGAATAATTTATGTTATACAAAGAGGAGCATATTAGTCTTAAAATAATAAGACCTACATCCATGCTTTTCTCCTATTAATAATGAAAACATAAAACTTTCAAATAATCATTCAATTTGTGGATTTTCAAAAATATTATTTTTCTGATATATATTGGAGCTTTAGGTTTGGAAGATTTGGAAGTATATCATTTGCTTACAATAAGCTGGCTCAGTCCTTCATTTCATTAGTTAAATAAAAATAGTAATTATTATGATCGAATAACAGAATTTGGGTATAGTGTGAAGACATTCTTACTGGAAATAGTGTGATTAATGTCCTGAATTTGAAATGTTCAAGTTAATAGCAGTTATTTTAGTTTGAAAATACTGTTCTTGATATGATGAGCAATAAGAAGATAGGAAACAGAGATAGGAGACTGATTATGGAAGACTTTGAATGCTAGACAAAGGGCTTTGGCCTTTACTCCATTGGCAAATGGGAGGATAAAAAGGTTTGTGTGTAGAAGAATGTCATGATCAGATTTGTTATTCAATGAGATAAATATGTTGGAAAAGGAAGTGAGAGACCATTTAGAAAGCTAGGATTCTATGAGAGGTAAAGAGTGGGTATTTGTGGAAATAAAGAAGAGAGAATAGATAGAAAAATATTGTGAAGTTAAAATGAGAAAATGAGAGACCTCATAAAGGGATTATTTAAAAGGCAAAGAAAAGATTGATTTTGAGCCTGGGTGATGAGAAGGTGATGGTATCAATAGGAGAAATTTGTCACATACAAATAAATATGGTTAGAAAATGAAGATGCTGAGTTCAGTGTTGAACACGTTTAACTTGTGTTATTGAAAGGATGTATAAGTAATTGCCATTAGGCTGTTGAAAATGTGACTGATTATTTGTATCTTCATATGGACACTTGCAAAAGCAATCCAAAGCTTCCCTTGAAATCCAAGAGTAAATTATATTAGTATAACTGTTGGGAAGCACAATCAAAATGTAATTTACAAAATATGTATTTTGTAGTACACTTTGCATTCTTTAAATTCTAATATAAGGGACTCACTATATATTCAGTAAACATTTGGGCAAGCTCAAGTAGTTGGGATTCAGCAGATGTACCACCACCATTGCCAACTACTTAAATTGAGGACCAATTATAGTGCCTGGTATATGGTAGATCCTCATGGATGAGGATGAAAGGATTGATCAATGGATCAATGAGCACACTTTTTATCTTTTTAAAACTTCAGAAGTCATTTGTGTTTCCTCTTTTGGTGTAGTGTTAGAAGAGAATCTGATGGGAATACATGATGAAAATTTGAAAAAAAAAATTACATTGCTTAAATATAACTAGAATATCCTTGATTGGGCAGGTTGAAGCACAGGAGGCATTGAAGGTTGATCCAAAGATTTATGAAGCTGCAGTGTTTTTTCATTTTTTAATTTATATAACTATATGAAATATAAAGGAAATGAATAAGTTATATATTCTTTAGTAAAATATGAAGCCATAATTATTATTAGAATTAAACATTTTCCCAGAAAATTGTCAATGTTATTTATGTCTATGCATATATAGGTAATTATTTAGGTGCCAAATGGAAAAAAAATAAAAAATTTTTAAAGATGATATGATTCGTATACATTTCTGCCTGATTACAGGAAGAAGTAAAAAAAAGACTGTAGTCAGTCCTCTATATTCTATGGTTCTCTAGTCCTTGGTGCTTTGCAGTTATTGGAGTTCATTTTAAATGCTTGAGTATGGATGGCATCATAAAGCTGATAGTAAATCTCATGATCTCCTAAAAAGCACTTGCAAATCAAGAGATAGGAATGGTAGTAATTTATAAGGTCTGATGTACCAAATACTATCTAGAACTGTGCGAGTGTTAAAGGTTGAATTGTGTCCTCCCTCCCCACACATAAAAGGTTATGCTGAAGTCCTAACCCCTGGTGTGTCAGAATGTGGCCTTATTTGGAAGTAGGGCCATTGCAGATGTAATTCGTTAGAATGAAGACACAGTGGAGTATGGAGGGCTCCTAATCCCATATCACAGGTGTCCTTATAAGAAGAAGGCAATGTGAAGACAGACACACAGGAAGAATGTCACATGCTGATAAAAGCAGAGATTGAGGATATGCAGTTGAAAGCCTAGGAATGCCAAAGATTGCTGGCTGGCTACCAGAAACTAATATGTGGCAAGAAAAGTTTCCCTTGCAGGTCTCAGAGAGAGTGTGGTTTTGCTCACACCTTGATCTTGGACTTCTACCCTCCAGAACTGGAAGACGATACATGTCTGTTGTTTTAAAGCACCTAATATGGAAGCCCCAGGAAACTAATATAGAGAGTAAAATACATCGTGGGTATATCACATCATTGTTTTTAGTGCCTTGCATGTCTATATTACCTTTTTATGGAAGTGACAGCTGAGTATGGGTGACCACAAACCTGTACTTTCAGAATTTCTTGTATTTTGGGAAACTATGACCCAAATACCAGGTTAGTATTCTAACAATGTCCCTTGACATTTATTTCCAGATATTTCTTGTCAACTCTATCTCCTATTTGTTTTTAAAAGGTGCAGCTACTGTTAAGAACTGCCTATGTTTCTATGAATCATTTAATGCCATTGAAGACTAAGCCTAAGGAGATGGCATATCAAATTCACTTTAGGTTTAAGCAGCTTGGCAATAGCTTTTGAAAGGAATGACTGGGTGGAGTTTTCTGTGATAATGAGAATCCATCATATATTATGAAATATGACATATTTATTACTTTTCATACTCATTAGTTATTATGTAAAATCATTTGACATGAAAAATATGGTCATTAATACTTCCCTTGCTTGAATTTTGAGATATATTAATTAATTTTGATTTCCTAGGGCTATGCTAGTTCAAATAATTATTTGGGGACATTTTTTTTGTATGATATTCTTACAGACAATCCCAATATCTATTGAACATTCCCCTTACATTTTATTTTTCTAGAAATATATGAACATGAACCTTAATTTCACAGATTTGCTATTGGAGAGTAATATTAAAGACTCGTCAATAATCAACAGCTAGTTAGTAAATAATAAATGTCATTTATCCTTTTAACATCTTTTAACTATTTAGTAAATAATAAATGTCATTTATCCTTTTAACATGTTTTATGTAAAAGATTTCTGTTTCTTCCATGACTCTCTTTTCCTGTCCATTGCTAGCTTTAGAAGAAAAATAACTGTATTTCAAGATTTTCTCAGACAAAACTGGAAACTTCATATATCCTTGTTCCTCTGAAAACATATTCTTGCTTACAATTATCTCTAGCTTGATATTTGATGCTGTTACAGAGATGATAAATATTGAGCTAGTTTCTCCAATTCCTCTATCTTTGTAGATAGAGAATTTTAAAGAATTTGGAAACATAGAAGTTGTAGAAACTATGACATCATGTACTGTTAAGACTATTGATTGCTCTTCTGTGCATAAATAAGAAAAATGCACTGAATAATGGTTCCTTTCCATATATGTGTGTGTGTATGTGTGTGTGTGTGTGTGTGTGAATAACTGATGTGTATAGCTTCTCACTCACACAAAAGTACTGAATGAAATATCTCTTTTTTTAAGAAAGGAAAGTACCAATGATTTTGATACATTTTGAAGGTCAGTAATGTTCAGCATAGAGCAATATGCGGAGAACAATAGCTCCTTAGAGAGTGGAAAACATGGTACTCTCATTATCCATAATCTCAGCTGGTCACCATAGTAACAGCATTTTATTTTCCAAGATGTAAGCCTTTATAGTTCTGTAGAATTCACTTCCTAGGCCTGCAGACACATCAGCGGCATCTAGTGGCTGAGACCTCAGCTGAAGTGTTTGCGCTTTACCGCTTGCTATGTTACATTGAAAAACTGATGGCTTGCACATGTGGCTGACGATGCTTTATATCTTTCAGTCATCATAATGGGTGACCAGAATTTTTCAGAGAAACATTTGTGGGTTACCTACAAAAAAGGTTGGAAATGTAAGCAAAAGGAAATTATTTTACTAATACTCTTATTGTAAAGGGGGGAATTGGGGAGTATAGAGGCATTGTGTGTTCTAAGAAGGAAGTTGGAAAAGGGCAATTTCCTGAGATAATGAAATGACTACTCAGAGAATGTGTGGGACTACTTTCTGGAACCCCTAGACTTGTTAAAGATTAAAAAGTTTATTAATGAATTCTGATAGTAATTAAATCATGTTTACCCACTTTTATTTTCTGATCATGTATCTGTCCTTTGTGATTTTTAGAAGTTTATATGATAGTGGTTATTATATATTTCATAGATATAATTATATTTCTGAAATATATAAAGTATGTTTCAAAGTCGAACCTAATTTGAATAGTGAATGGGGCAATTAAGAAATTTCATTTAGTGTCCAGGGAGATAGTATGGGGTTCATAAAAGGCATGCACAGTGGGTTGAGACCCAGGAGTGTCCTGCTCCTACCACATCCTAGATTATAAGTGTTCTTTCTTTCTTTCTTTCTTTCTTTCTTTCTTTCTTTCTTTCTTTCTTTCTTTCTTTCTTTCTTTCTCTCTCTCTCTCTCTCTCTCTCTCTCTCTTTCTTTCTTCTTTCTTTCTTTCTTTCTTTCTTTCTTTCTTTCTTTCTTTCTTTCTTTCTTTCTTTTCTTTCTTCTTTCTTTCTTTCTTCTTCTCTTTCTTCCTTTCTTTTTTTTATAAGTATTCTTGGGCAAAAGCTACGGCTGTGGTTCTCAACTTTGGCTGCATATTAGGAGAAAATATCAGTACCCAGATTCCATCTTGGACCAATTAAAATAGAATTTCCAGGAGTAGAGCTTGAGCATGACTTGAAAATAAAATCTGAGTAACCACATCTCAGAATCTCCTGAGGAGCTTTGTAACAATATACCATCACACCATCACTGTGGTCTAACTTGAACCTTATTCCTAGTTGTGTAAGACACTGATCATCAGCATCACTTGGGAACTTGTTAGGAATTAGTACACATTTAAATTGAGAAGTAATGAAAACCCATAGAGATTCTAATTCAGAAAATCTGAGGCAAGTCTGGGAATTTTTTTTTTTTTTTTTAGGTTGGCCATTTCTGTGTCTGTTTAGTTTCCTGTTTTAACTGAGGCTATGACCTGAAAGTTACCAGGAGGGTTAATTAAAGACACTTAGGTAGACTGCAATACACTGTATAAATGACACTCATTTATTCATTAAGTTAACCAATATTTACTGTGTACCTATTATGTTCCAGTAGAGTAACAGGGATACACAAAAGAGCTGACATGGGTGATGTATAGGACTGAAATCAGTATTGGGAGTAGGTACTTCTCAGTTCATAAATGCTTTTCTAAAATTATTCACTTGCTTATCTTAGGCATATCACAGAAATGTTAACATTTTAAAAGAACCTGAAAAAATGTTCTTTTTAAATTCATAAAATGAGAGCTAAACGTTTATTGTGTATCCAAATCTGTATTTATCTTAGTGAAGTTATTTTTAAAGGAATATACAACATATCTTGCCTTTAAGAAATGTACATTTTAGACAGATTGTTAAAGTACATTAATAAAGTAACCAAAGGATAATACTGGAATAAAATTATATGGAACTAATTATACATTTTTTACTGATGATATACATTTTTGAGGAAAGTGATCAGGTGTTTTTTTTTTTTATGGAGAATTGTGTGCAAAAGATTTATTGAGAAGCTCTCTTGGGAGCAACATCTGTGAGGGAATGAGAAAAGCAGGACTGAGCAGAGGGAGTTATCATAATGAGATGCATTCGTACCAGATAACTCATCTCACTCCACAGGGAACTCTGATGTTAAGAGAGTCCTTCAATGATGTCCCCAGTTGGGGCCACGACAAGCCTTTGTTCCCCGCATCAGACAGTACTGGATGTGAGCTGCCTCCAGGAAGAGGGTATAAACTTGGGAAAAGCAACCCCCTTTGGCTAAAGGCAACTTTGGTCTCAAATTTGAGACACCAGCAGCCAATACTCAAGGCAGCTCTCAGAGTGAATTCTTCATTTCTGAAGGGTGGATTCTGAACCATGAATCCTATTTATTCCAAAAGCACTGGTCTGTTTAAAAATACTAAGTGTTTCCCTTAATCCAACTTTCAGATCATCTCACACAGACCTATTCTATATGTTAAGACTTATCTTTTGGGGCTTTCTGAATAAAATCTTTTGCCCAAGCAAAATTGGCAAGCTAGAATCTTTCTGGAACGTGTCTCACACCCTCTCAGGCTGTGCTTTTGGTCTCTTCTGACCACTTCCCTGAAATTTCCTGGACTGTTTTTCTTCACCTTTCTTGGCCAATTCATTAGTTTAACAATTGATTTAAGTACCATTTGCTTATGAAAACAGCTAAGATAAGCTTCTCAAACTTGAATGTGCATATAAATCACAAGATCTGGGCATCTGCTAAAACTCAGATTCTGATTCAGTAGGTCTGGAGTAGAGTCTGAGGGTCTGCATTTCTAAGAAATTAACCATGCTGGTAGTCATTGAAGAAATCTACCTTGTTTGTACTTTAGTAGTATTTTTATCTATAGCATCTTTTATTGCATATAGCTTATCCTTTTGTAGAATGTTTTTATTTTGTATTAGTATAAATTAGCATATAGCAATCGCTATGATGTAAATATAAATATATAATATATAATTTATATTACTATAAATAATTTATTTATATAATATATATTTTATATTTATTTTATTTTTTTATATTTTATATTTATATAAAATAATTTATATATTATATATATATTTCTCCCAGCACTTAGCATAATGCTAGTATTTATTAAGGACTCTATATATATGTTGATTGATTTTGAAAGAAAGGACTAACAGGTAGTTAATGATTTTTCAAGTTGAGCATGTGAGCTTTCAGGGTTTTGTAATGTCATGCCTGCTGAATGATAACTACTGGCAATGGCTTTTTATGAGGCCCCGTAAAGCTGTCCCGGTTCTACTCCTCCCCACCCTGAACTGACCATCACATCAGATCAGAAAAAAAGTTGCCATGTCCTTAAAAATGCTCAAGGGCACAGAAAATTTTAAAAAATGCAGCCAAAGACTCAGATGTTCTTAATTCCCATATTGTAAACCTAGTTTCTCTATTTCCTCTAGCTTCCAAAGAACAGTGAAATAATACATCCAGGGATACCTATTTCTGGTGAGAAGTAAACATATTATACCTACAGAACATCAACCAAACAATAGTTTTAAGCCTATTTCTAGGTAATATTTGGCATTAACATTTGATCGATTGTTATAACTAAATGACTGTTCCAATTTTTTAATCCTAATTCCATTTCTCTATTCAAATCCCTATTCACTATCCATATACTCTCATTATTTTATTGTTTTACTCTTGGTAAAAATGGACACTAGAAACTATAGCTCTTTCCTTGACTGATTTAAAAAAATTCATCAGAATGGGTATTTGCATAATCTAGAAATCATATGTGTTGACGGTAAGCATGTTGAAACTTCTCATTAGATGATTGCAAGTCATAAGTTTGCTGCTGAACCTGTGTCTGTTAATGGTGTAATGCTTCACAACTGACTGACTTGGGCCATTGTCCAGGTGGATGTTTTGCCTTTGTGATCATTATAATTTTATATATATTGGTATAAAGTTGTTGGTATTCAAACTACGAAAGAATTCTAAAGATGTTTCTCAGTGTGCTTCAAATTCGTTGGGAAGCCAAGAGAGTTAATACTAAATATTTGATGAGGTACAATAATTTGAAAGAACTCTAATAAGCCCTTTTAGTCAAAGACTACAGAATTGTGATGAGTATTTCTTGTTACTGGTTGACAGCATATGTATACTCATAAATTGGTTATTTTGTTGGAAACTTGAGCAGCAAGCATAGCTGTGCATATTGATGCTATTATACAAATCAAATATGTTTAAAGAGACTAGGTTAACAGAGTCTCAATATTAAAAGGCTATGGTTGACTCTTTCTCTTGGTCTTAATTTCTGTGTCTCTTTATAATTGATTAATGTTCATTGGTAGACTAAGTATGAATAATTTATGATTCACATAGCTGCTGGCTTATTAATTGTTTAATTTCAGAGAAAGTAACTATATATTAAGGAAATTCAAGTTGTCACTCTGAGTAGCCAAGTGAATTTATACACTTTGTTACTGTATAGTCCAGAAATAGTATATCAGACATACACTCTGTATTTTCTACAGTGCTTAAAAAGAAGAATGCTAATGAAATATTGAAGAGATTTTTAAAAGTAAAAAGAAGCAAATGACTTGGCATGTCTGAGGACTGCATGCTCTGAGTATTTTTTTTCCTCTATAAAATTTCTTCTGCCTCAGTGATTCTATATAACATGCCAACCATAAAATGAAGTTAATTGATGAATGATGCTTATTCTTTAGAAGAAAATATAATTAAATATAGAAAAGAAAGTTGTAATTAACTTTAGATATATTACAATTTCTTTGGAGTTTGAGCAAATGATTAAAAGATACATATGATAAATTTGTTTTCTTTAGCTATATGCATCAAAAAACATTGCTGTCTTTAAAAAACATATTATTCTAAAAAAAACATATTATTCTCATAATGGTTATGTCTCTACATTTATTGTTGAAAACCAAAGGCTGGTATAAATTGCACTAAAACGAATGTTGATGGGCTTTTCCTGTTTGGTAGAATATATATATTTTAAATATTTATTTATTTTTGAGAGACAGAGAGAGAGAGGGGCAGAGATATAGGCAGAGGGAGAAGCAGGCTTCATGCAAGGAGCCCGATGTGGGACTCAATCCCAGAACTCCAGGATCATGTCCTGAGCCAAAGGCAGACACACTCAACTGCTGAGCCACCCAGGTGTCCCAGTAAAATATTTTCAAATAAACCTAAAAGATGAAAATTTTAATCAGTATCAAAGTGATCTCAGTGAAGCTGAGGAATGTAAATTTGAAACTTTTACTTTCCTGAAACATAGCTTTTAATATTTGGGGACAAGATTTTGAGAAATGAGCAATAAAATTGACTTTGTCTATCTTTAAAATATTTTGACTCTGTGACCAAAGTCAGTTTCATATTAGGAAGTGCAGGTAATGCTTTTCCTAAGGTGACGTCTATTTGCGTATGGGACAAGAAGAAATAGAATAATTTTAATGACTTCTGCTAGCCCTCATCTCTTTCATGCATTTAGCACAAATCATTCCAGAGCTTTGGATGAGTTTCTATAGAGACCACAGAGCTAAGCTGTGGAAGGGAGCCTGCATTTAATGTTGGCACTATAGTAAACATTCCCCCTTTCATGTATCCCTTTAGAGAATTGGGAAGAAAGAGGAACACAGGATGCTATGTGATCTTATAAAATGAAAGAGAAAAGAACAAAATAATATGTATATATCGAGAAAGGAGGAATGAATGGCAATTTAGTTATCTTGGTTATGTTTGAACAGGTCTCACTTTTCCTGGTAGACTGAGCTCCTTAAGGGCATGATGGCCCATGTTTAATTTAGCTTTGTATAATATATTTTTTTCATGAATAAAATATGGTTGTAGTCTGACATCCGCTTAGATCTCTACAATGTCATATCTAAATCATTTCTACTTCTCCTAATGTTAGACTCACTTCCTCTTACTTTGCTCTCTTATATTACCAAATGTCCTCAACTTCATGCAGACCCATCTCCTATACACATCAATTTAAAAATTAAGGCATTATTTTTACTCTTTTGCCCAAGGCTAAACTTTGCATTGGTGCAATTGATTGCTTTCTCCCAAGCATTGCTCTATCATTTATTTTCTCTCTTACTTTAAGAACTTTTCCCTGTCTTGTGGCTACTTCTGAGCTTAATAATAAGCTCCGTAATAAAACAATCAAGTGAAAAATTAATAAATAAGCCTACTTTGAGCGGGTATCTTAGCTCCAGCTATTACTACATCTTCTTCCTGCATCATCTTTTTGTTTGTTTCTTAGTTTAAGATTTCACTTATTAATTTGAAAGAGAGGGGGATCAGGGGGAGGGGCAGAGAGAGAGAGAGAGAGAGAGAGAGAGAGGGAGAGGCAGACTCCCTGCTGAGCACAGAGCAGGGCTCCACCCAAGGACCCCAGGACCCAGGATGTCAGGACCCCAAGATCACAACCTGAGGCAAAGGCAGACTGTTAAGGGACTAAGCCACTCAGGTGCCTCTGGATCATCTAATTTTGTAAAGAAAGTCAATACTCTGTTTCCATTTCCTTTCTTCACATTTGTTTCTCGATGTATTACAAACTGATTTTACTATTGCTGATGCTTTGATAAAGATTACTCTTGACTTGTAGATTCTGGGATCCAATAGTTACCCTTTTTTAGCCCTGTCTTCCTGGATCTCTTTGCTGAATGTGGCAGTTTGATTCTCTTATTTTTAGAATTTCTTTTTAAATTATAAATGGTGCTCAAAAAAATAAATTATAAATGGTGCTCAAATGTTTTCTTCTTCCTTTTTTTTTTATCCAACTGTGCCTTTTGTTTAGTTGCTCTAGATTTCTCCTTTGTGATTTGTACATATGCCTTGTTGATTTTCTTACTGATTTGCAGTATATTTAGAACATACTTCAGATTCCAATTTGTTGTTATTGATATGAGCTGCAAATACTGTCTTCTAGTTAAATACTTTTTTTTTTCTTAAAGAACTGGCTATAGATTTTAACTTCTCAATTTCTTTTTATTTCATCAGTGTTTGTGTCATATTTTTATTTCTTTGACTTACCTTTTGACTTACCTTTTTTAAATTTGGGATGAAATTGTAAATAACAATATCATAGTTTCAGAGGCAAAACATAACTTTATAGTTGTATACACTGCAAAGCAGTTGCCACAATAAGTCTAGTTACCATCTGTCACCATACAATTGACCCGCTTCACACATTTTGTCCATCCTAACTCTCTTCTCCTCTAATAGACACTAATCTGTTCTCTATATCTGTATGTTTTGCTTTGTTTATCGTCTTTTTTTTTGTTTTTTTAGATTTCAAATATATGTGAAATCATAGAGCATTTGTCTCTCTCTGACTCATTTCACTTACCATAATGCCCTCAAAGTCAATTCATGCCACGAATAGCAAGATTTCTTCTTTTTTATGACTGAGTAGCTTTTGAGGAACCTCCATACTATTTTCCATAGTGAGTGGACCAATTAACATTCCCATTACTAGTGTGTGAAGTTTCCCTTTTCTCCATATCCTCTCCAGTACTTGTTATTTCTTGTCATTTTGATAATGGCTAATCTAACAGGTGTCAGGTGATGTATCATGGTGGTTTTGGTTTGTATTTTCCTAATAATTAGTGATGTTGAACACCCTTTCATGTATTTGTTGGCCATCTGTATGTCTTCTTTGGAAAAGTCTCTGTTTAGATCCTCTGCCCATAATATGCCCATAGATATGTTGGAACTTATAATTCTATTCTCTAGGTCTTTTAAAGTCACTATTCTCTTTTTAAAAATTTCTTTTTGCTATCTTTGTTCATTCCAAATCATATGATGATGATGATGATGATGATTGCTATTGAGTGGAGTTATTTACATATTTTGGATATTAACCCCTTATCAGGTATATGATATGTAAATAATTTCTTCCATTCAGTAAGTTGGCTTTTTAGTTTGTTGATGGTTTCCTCTGCTGTGCAGATGCTTTTTAGTTTGATGTAGTCACATTTGTTTATTTTTGCTATTGCTCTCTCTGCTTTTGGTGTTAGATGCAAAAATTTAGTGCTTTCATTCTTTATTACTTTAATATGGTTCTTTCCATTTTCTTTATTCTTTTATACTAAAAATCATATTAAAGATGTGTTGGAACTTATAATTCTATTCTCTAGGTCTTTTAACGTCACTATTCTCTTTTTAAAAATTTCTTTTTGCTATCTTTGTTCATTCCAACTAATTTTTACAGATTTTTAAAAAATATTTTATTTATTTATTCATGAGAAACACACACAGAGAGAAGCAGAGACATAGGCAGAGAGAGAAGCAGTCTACTTGTGGGGAGCCTTTTGTGGGGCTAGATCCCAGGACCCTGGGATCACGACCTGAGCCAAAGGCAGACACTCAACCACTGAGCCACCCAGGTGCCCCAATTTTTACAGATTTATTTTCCAGGTAACTAACTTTCACTTTAGCTGCTTCTAAATACTTCTAATTGACTATAATTTTTTTTTTAATTCAAATAACTGGGCAGCCCCGGTGGCGCCGCGGTTTAGCACCGCCTGCAGCCCGGGTATGATCCTGGAGACCCAGGATCGAGTCCCACGTCAGGCTCCCTGCACGGAGCCTGCTTCTCCCTCTGCCTGTCTCTCTCTCTCTCTCTGTCTCTGTCTCTATGAATAAATAAATAAAATCTTAAAAAAAATAAATAAATTCAAATAACTGAATGTTTCAGTGTTTCATTTCTTTTAAAATATACTTGTTCTTTTATATGATGTCATATCATCTTTTTATTTTAATCGCTGTAATATTTTTCATTTTATACCATCTCTATCATACTGTTTTATTTTCAACAAGTCTTAGAGTCTAATCCTATTGTTCATTGCATCTAACTATTTTTTGTTATGGTTTCCTATTTTGTTTTGTTATTTTAGCTTGCGTGTCTTCAGTGAGCCTCTGTGTGTGTGTGTGTGTGTATCTGTCTGTCTGTCTGTCTGTGTGGTTTTCCTGAGCATGTATTTCTGTGATATGGGCTGTTTTTCTTTCTGTCATATGCCCCAAAAGTAACAGTAGCCTGAGTGGAAATTCCCATGCCATTCATGTGAATTTAAATCTCAAAGTCATTTAAATTGCAAGCTTGTGATTAGAAAGATTAGGTTTAAGTTTCTTTGCTATATTCCTGTGTTATTAGGTAGTTTTTTTCTGGATTACTTCTTCAATGAAGATATGGTGTACTCAGAATCCAGGCTTAATGTATCCCAACTCCCTATCTGTCAGGATCCTAAGTTTTCTTCCCTTTCACCATGTGGTCACTATATCTAAATGTCAAACTTATTATACTGTCAAGGCCTCTGCCCCTGTAACCTGACACAACTGTAGTAGGAAGTCATGTACTAAATGACCTGGTTTTTTTTTTCCGGCCAAATGTTTTGGCATGTTTATTGTTCATCTTTTGAATGTCCTTTTTTAAAAATTAAAAAAAATTGAAGTATAATTGACATATTAATTTTAGATGTATAACATAATGATTTTATACTTGCATATATTGTGAAATGATCACCATAATAAGTCTAATTAACATCTCTCACCATAGTAAGCAAAACAATTTTTTTATTGTGATGAATGCTTTTGAGATCTATTCTTTTAGCAATTTTCAAATATGTAGTGCAGCATTAGTAACAATGGTCACCATGCTATATATTCATCCCCATGACTTACTTATTTTATAACTGGAAGTATGTACCTTTTGAGTCCTTTCACCTGTTTTGCCCATCCCTCAACTCCCAACCCCTGGCAACCATCAATCTGTTCTCTGTATCTGTTGAACCTGTTTGGTTTATATTGTTTGTATGATGTGAGACCATACACTATTTGTCTTTCTCTGTCTGATTTATTTCATAAAATATAATGGCCTCAAGTCCATCCATATTGTTGAAAAATGCAGTAAGTAACCTGTTTTTATAATGGCAAATTTTACTTAAAATATTACTCTTTACTTGCATAGTACCATGGAAAAAATGATTACTATTTGTTAATCTCTCACTGATGATTTGACAACCCCAATGAGCATGTTATTGTATGTGCTTCAGGTCAAGTTATAGGAGATAAGAATGCAGATGCAGAAGGCATGGGAAAAACTGCTGAAGGGGTTCCTTTTTTTTTTTTCTTTTTTAAAGATTTTATTTGTTTGAGAGACAGAGAGAGAGAGAGAGGCAGAGACATTGGCAGAGGGAGAAGCAGGCTTCACGCAGGGAGCCCGATGTGGGACTCCATCCCGTGTCTCCAGGATCACACCCTGGGTTGAAGGCAGACCCTCAACCACTGAGCTACCCAGGCGTCCCGTGCTGAAGGAGTTCTTACAAAAATACTTCAAATTTCCGTACTTGAAAAAATGTCATGATATTTTTGTCTTTCAGCCACATTTCTCTCATACAGTTGATATGACATTTATAGATGGATAGTATAGTAGGCTGAATAATGGTCCCGAAGATATCAAGTCCTAATCCCTAAAACCTGTAAATGATATCTTATTTGGAAAAGATCTTGAGATGGGAAGGTTATCCTGAATCATTGGCAGGTCCTGAATTCAGTCACAAGTGCTTTGTTAAGAGACAAGCAGAGGGAGATTTGACACAGATGGAGGAGAAGCTGATGTGAAGATGGAGCAGAGAGAGATCCGAAGAAACTGACTTTGACGATTGAAGTGATGCAGCCACAAGCCAAGAAATGCTGGTAGCCACCAGAAGCTGGAGGAGGCAAGGAATGGACTCTTTCTTTAGAACCTCCAGAGGGAACATGGCCTTCGTAACATCTTGATTTCAGGCCAGTGAGACTGATTTTGGATTTCCAGCCTCCAGAACCATGAGATAATAATTGTCTTTTCTTTTAAGACACTGAGTCTGTGGTAATTTGTTCCAGCAGTCACAAGAAAACTCATGAATGGAGTTAACCTACATTGCAGGGAGCAGAAAACTGCTAAATAAATATTCCAAAAAAATAACTATTTCTTGAGTGGTCTCTTTAATATTTAGCAAAAGAATAGCTTTTTCATGTTTTTAGGGAGGCCTATGATTCTAAGATAATCTTTAAGAATGTCATAAGAAATGACGAAATTATTAGCCAAGAAGAAAATTTTTTCTTATTTAACTGGCACATTGTAATAAGAAATTTGGGAGTTAAAAAGATCTTTTCAAAAGGAATTATAATTAATATACAGTGTTATATTAAGTACATATATAGTGATTAAGTAATTCTATACAGTGCTCAGTGCTCATCATGATAAGTGTATTCTTAATCTTCTCTCTATTTCACCTATCCTTCCACCACCTCCGCTCTGGCAATTACCAGTTTGTTCTCTATATTTAAGTGGTTTTTGTTTTGTTTTGTTTTGTGTTTGTCTCTCTTGCCTTTGTTCATTTTGTTTCTTAAATTCACACATGAATGAAAGGTTTTTAAAGCTTTAGTGTGATGGAATTTTCTAGTCACAAATGCTTTCCTTGTATTCCAGCAACATTAATTGAGGGGCACCTAATGTAGTCCTGGGCTGTGAGTTATGCAGCAGGTATACCATTCTTGCTGGATCAGAGGACTTATGTAAAGGCATCTTAGGAGATAAATTTAGAGTAATTTCTGGCATATTGAAAAAGCGTCATAATGATAGTTAAATATATGGACATTGGAGTCTGCTAGTCTAGGCTAGGAATTCTTTCTCTTACTGGCTGTATGACTTTAGTCAAATTACTTATATTCTCTTATAGAGATGATATTAGTATAACCAGCTGGAGTTGTTATAAAGATTAAAGAAACTCATATACCCAAAGTAATAAGCATAATGCCTAGCATTTGGTAAATAGGCAATGGGTAGTCAGTAAATGACATTGAGGCAGGGAAGAAGAGGACCAGATGTACACCTTAGACAGATACATTTGGTCACGTGTTTTTGGCTGGTAGTAGGTGGGAAAGGACTGTAGGAAGGAATTTATGACCTGACACAGTGCTTTCCAGGAAGGGGTCTTTGCACAAAACAAAACATACCTGTGGGGTATCCTGTAATGGGTACTATTAAGGATGTTCTTAATAAATGTTTGGTAAAGATGAGTTCATTTCCCTAGTCATGTACGAGGTCTATTAAAATATAATAAAGCAATAGAAGTTATTTAACTATATGGTAAACAAACAAACAGAATGCAGCTACAAAAAAATTCAAGAGTTTTATCAGGTTAACAAAATCTGAATACAAAATAAATAATTCTGTTCAAAGTAAGGCAAAGATATTTTTACCTTTCTTACCTGTTGGCAAATATCTGAACATTTCATAAGCCTTTTTTCCTTTTGATTTGTTTGCCACTGAATTCTCAAGTTATTCTTTCTGCCCATTGCACAGTATCCGAGTTTTATAGCCAAGATGAATGAATACACATTTTTTAAGATACATTCTGAGAAAAATATGTAAATCAGTTTGGCAAACATAAAAAAATCAATTTCCACAGTTAAATATTAGCTTACCAATGCACTTTACATTTTTTCAAACACTCATTGATTGCAATAAAAATATTGTTTTATAAAAACTCAATTTCCAAAAGTTTTCAATTATCATACTGTAAACAGGGATTTAATGGAGATGAGAAATAAACCTGGGCTTTCATCTTTTTCTTTACAACTTGAGAAGTAGAGATTAATGACAGTATTTGACCCACCCTGGACACTGGCTAGAATCCAGGTGGTATCCAGAAATAAGCAATGCCAGCAATACACAGATTTGTGCTACCAGGACCAGAGAGTTCCCCACAGCATTCTCTATCACCCTGGCTGTGTGGTACAGACTTCCCATTCCCTTTAGGTCAAATTTCTCAGTTGTTTTTGCTGTCCATTGCATGTTATATTTGTGCTTCAAGGCCAAGTTGGAATTATATACTTTTCTTTCAGCTAAATTTAGAGAAAAATATGTAGATTAGTTGGGCTAACATTTAAAGACATTTATTTCCACATTTAGATATTTTTCTTAGGTGATTTCTGCCCTGTATTTTCCCTTCCTACAACAATACAAATTAATTTTGTAATGAGATGGAAAGGTCATATGTCTTTTTTGTAAAGGTTTGCTATGCCTTTTGAAATACTCAAAAAAAAAAATCCGACAATGTGCAAACTATTTTACTATACCACATTATTTTTATATTTTGTTTAAGGAAAAATGAGCTAACAGTACAAAAACTATTTTACTATATATCACAATCTTTTTATTTTTTCCCCTTTTTTTCTTGTAATAGCAATGAGGAAAATGAATATCCAATGAACCATTATTTCACCAAAACCCAAGTCAGTTGGAGTGCTGGATAGCCCAGCAGAGTCATGCTGTAATGCAAAGTTTCTGAAATCGAGTTTTAGAGACCTCTTCAGATTGCCATGGAGAAAGGGGGAATCTAAATCCATTGTAAAAGAATTTTACAATTCTTTAAAAATTTTAAAATATTAAATATACAGTTTAGAGGTTATTGATTTGTAGATTGTATACCTAGGATAATGAAGAGACTACAGTGCAGGCATTCCTTGTTTTATAATGCCAATTACATGTGAATTTCTAAACTTAGTGAAGTAATTTTTTTCAAATTGAATCATATTTTACTACCATGTTTCATTTCAAGGAAATCTTTGATAGTAACTTTTAAAATTAAAGAATAGATTATTTCGTAAAAATTTTCTATGGCTTTTCAAGTAGTTAAGTTTTGTAAATCAGCGAACTTCTACTGACTAATGTTGAACCATTTCCTGAGTTATAAATTGATTTCCTCATTGAGATGCTATTTTTAGATCATCTTCAGTATTTTTAAATCCTTATTTGGATGTACTGCTATCTTGTTAGATGATTATGATTCATCAAACTATTTTTCAAAAAATCTTCCTAAAATTGGCTAATAATATGTTATTAGGAGCAATTTTGGTATGAAGGCAAATCTGTAACTGTCTGTAAAACCAAGTTTTAATCATTTGATGAGACTCTTCTAAGGATTCTGAAAATTGCATCAATGTTTTTAAAGATCATTATAGAATTTTTAGCAGTGCAGCATAAAAATCTGTATGTGAGAAATTAATGGGCTTCCCTTACATTACTTTCTGCTGCCATGGGCATCTTCTGTCACTCTTCTCATCAATATTCTCCTAACATGAGGCAAAAGGAGGTGAGTGACCCGGAGGGAAAGAGGCGACCTGGTGAGCTCTTCAGTCCTTGGAGCACCTGTTATCCATGGATTTCAAAGCACTTAATCCAGTTTGATGGTCCTGTGAGTTAAGAAGTGCTTTACTACTTGGCTGTGAGCTTGTCATAGGTCTCCAGTACATTATTGGAAAATACAACCCCTGGGCTATTTTCCTGACTCCTGGGTCAATGTTCACGTCAAGAGATGACACTTGAGCCTTGGCTGACAGGGGGATTGGGTGCTGATGGTTAACACTATGAGTAATTGATCTTTTTGCTTCCTGTTTATTCATATGTACAAACCTGAAAAATTAAATATCTCCACACTGTATGATTCCAGTATTTGGAGAATTATGATCTTCTCCCATGGAAATATGAATAAATTAAGGAACATATGATTGTGCCATGAACAATTGAAGTCAAAGAAAGGAATAGAATAACTAAAAAAAAAAAAGCTTGGTGATAAAATATAATTCAGAGGAATTATGTTAAGGCATAAACCAGTTATGAGATATTTATAGACTTTGACTTTGTAAAGCAACTTTGCATTTGACTGTGTTTATTAGTGAATGGGAATTTATTTCCCTATATTGAATGAGCATTTCTTGGCAGGCAAACTGTGCACAAGCTACAATGAGCTTCAATGAAGTGCTTTCACATTCCCTTCCCACTGAGTTGAAAGCCTTCTTATATTCTCTCAAGTGTGTTTCTTTTCTCATGGAGGATGGCTTTGTTGAAAATTGCTTCCTCTTCTCTTGATTATTGAATCAGATATTATATTCAGTTCTTCAATACTTTATAGAATGTTGGTGAAAAATGAAATATAATGAGTGTGATTCTTCCCTATATTTTGAAGGCTATGTAGATTCAGTTCTAAAGAATTTAGTGGGGCGAAGCCAGTATTGGAAGAGGGATATTATTTAACTGACTTTTCTCTTTCTCTGTAACTGCTTCCCTCACATCCCTGCTCCATCATTATGATACTCTTCATTTCTAGCATTTTCTTTGTATTTCAACAGCCAGAGTCAGCCTTTAGTATACTTATTTTGAGTCGACCCTTTGCTCAAGCACAGAGGACTCATGTGACCAAAGGTAGTCTGCTGTTATTCCCAAATAGACCAATGTCCTGTACTGTAGATTTTAATTTTTTTCTTCCATTTTTAGTCACTGTTAATATTAACTTGACCTTAGAATATTGCTAATTTACTAAGAAAAAATAGAATGTAATTAAGGCACCAAAGATGAATATGAAAAAAATGTATACCTTTTCCATACACTTCAATTCAAAATGTCAAAGGATTGAAAAAATCCTGAACTTATACTTCAACTTTGCCACCTCATTGTTATGCTTCATTTCATAAAAATATGGACTAAATCTCATCACAATTATATTGTAATATTTTTGCTTTTTTGTGTTGGCATACTCTAATAATTTTATTTCATCCATTCATGAGCAGTTGGGTATAGTTGTTAAATCATAACCTCTGGAGCCAAACTCTTCTGTGTCTGTCAAGTCCTGCCTGTGCCTGAGGTTTCTCATTTATAACATGAAAGTAGGTTTGCTGCATTAAATGAGTTTACAAATATAGTGGTTGGCACATAGTACATGCTATGTCAGTTTCTTCTATTGTTATTCACTAGAATAACAATAAATCATTCATATTCATGAAAGATTTATTGAGCCCTTACTATGTGCCTCAATGGTGATCTTATAATGCTAAAAAATATTGAAGGGCAAATATTAATTTAATGATCACTTAAATTGAATTTTAAATTGTGATAAAAATGTCAGTTAAAATGCAGGAAAGTAGGAAATACTGTTGATGGAAAATAAGATCGAAAAACAAGAGAATCTGATTTATTTTGGAGGGAATGGTTATTCAGCGAAGAAACATTTAATGAAGATCTGAAAGATAATGAAAATGCATTGATTTAGGAGTGATCTAGAATGTTTTAGAAAGAGAACTTGACAAAATTAGTGAAGGGGTCATTGATACTAAAGTATCCCAGAATTGGAGAGAAATGGATCTAATAGCAGCAGAAGAAAAGCACCTATTTAAACAAAAAAATAATAAGAAACTGGGACAAATGCAGGCAAGTTCACAGTTTTGCTGGCAGGGAATTTTCTTCTCATTGCTTATTTACTCTCTGGTTGAAGGTGACACTCTCTGATGAAAATGAGGTTTCTGTGAGAATACTGGTGGTTTGAGGATCATGCAGAGGGTTTGAAATCTTTGTGTGGAGAACAGGAAAGTGGCTTGATCAATGTATGTGGTACAGTTACCAGGTAGTGTTGAGTGTTCAGTTAAGATTGGTGAGTTATTAATTTACACATTCCCTGTTGTTTTTCTCTAGCAAGGCTCAGATGCCTGAGGTTAGACCTGAAGAAAGAACATTATTGGGACCACCAAAATTTGAGGTCTCTCAAGTGGGTAAAATGCAGAGACAGAAGAATAGAGGTAGGTATTATAAAGGTAATAGTTAGAATCATGTTTGATAAGATTTTAGTTCAGTATAGAGGTAGGTGATGTCATAAAGGACTATTTATAGGGAGATACTAGAGGGATCAAAAAATTGAAGTTTTCTGTTGTAATGATTTGTAGGGTTATAGTTAGTATAGTTAAATAACAATTAATATAAAACAAAAACTGGTAATTATGGGGAGAATTCTTAAAATACCAATATTAAAAATGGAAGATTTTTAGGTTCTAGTGTTTGTACAGGGAAGTGGATGACCAAAGAGAGGCACTGGTGGTAAGGAACTAAGAGGTCAGGATTTGAAATGAGTTGTACATGTGACTTTTAAAATCTCCCTGAGTGATAGCAGAAATTGTCATGAGTAGAGAAACTGTGAGTTAACTCCCAAAATTTCAACAAATGGGAGGACTGGGTGGTGGGGGGTTGAGTCTGGGATCTTGACAGATGTGATTATGAGAGTAATATAGTAGATTGGAATGAGCTTCAAAAAAGCAGAGTTTTATTATAAAAGCATAAGGGAATGATTGTCTAGAGATATGAATATGAACAGTTCATAAAGGAAAAAGCAATTTTGTAAATCTTGCTTTTTAAAGAAATCATGGTTTTCATGATTTTCTCATAATTTGTCATTAAAATACTTTAATTTTTTTTTCACATAATTAAAGGTGGAATGTCAGTTTTGGCTGAGGGCTTAAAATGTCCTTTTAAAACTTGTCTGCTAAAAAACAAATAAATAAAATAAAAAAAATTCTCTGCTTTTTGAAACTTCAGTTTATTTAAAGAGCTTTGTTTTATTTATAAACATAAGTGCACACACATGCATTCTTTCTATAGGTAGAAACGCCACCATATAACATATCAGATGATACCGGATATTTGATGGTATACTGACAACTGCATGCATTTAAAGATTAAGAAAATATGTTAGAGTAAAATATGTCTACCAGAATATTTTTTAAAAAACAGAGAAAACATTATGATGAACTAAATGTGTGTTAAAATGTTGCATACAACTTTATCCATGCTCATACATTAGAAAGGTGGTTTAATCACCCATAAGAAATTACTAGCTTCTCTGTTCGTGAAGCATGACATTTCAATTGCACAGCCAATAAAAGAATTACATGAAGAGACCGAAATGATTTACTGTATGGAAAGCATCAAGACCAAGGTTACCATGGTGAACTACCTTTCTGCACACTCAAGGTCAAGTGAGAGTGACCCATCAATGGGCAACCTTCAGTTGAAACCTGGTATGGAATTGCTCTTACAATTGTTAGTTGGTTTCCTTCTTAAGTAATAAAGATGACTGTAACAGACCTGTTACTGTTATTTACCTATGCTCAATTTAAATTTGTAATTTAAAAACTGACGTTATTGGCAAGAAATTGTTAGAAGAACGCTAGTGTTTTTCAAAATCTCATAAATTGCAGCAGTGCCCTGTAATCATTTCCTGAAAATGTGGATACGTTAGGAAATGTTTACACATTTTTAATGTAAGTTGAAAGAGATTCCAGTTGTATTGTAGTTTTTAATGTTTAACCAGAATCATCTTTATTGTAAATCCTATCTTTATTCCATTGGGAGAGAGCGAAAGAGTATAAATAGTGTATACATATTATAAGATATTGTTATGTATAATTAATATCTTAAAATATGTCCGAAATTCTGGGAAGTTCATATATTGCTTTTTTTCAGATATGTTTTGTTGATGCATAAAAAGAGGACTGTACTAATAAATGTCTCTTGAATTACACATGGTGTAAGAAAATGAAAGCCTTTGGGTTATGAATCTTGGATTTAAAGAGGCAATCATCAAATATTTAAGATGAAAATGCAGTAACACATGCTTGCTGTCATGTGTAAGTTTGGTGAATGTTATGACAAGGTTTTTAAAACATTCATAGTTGGAGTATTTTTATGAAAATATTCATTAATTCAAACAGACATTCATATCTGGCAACCTGCATTTTAATCGTGATTTCTGGCTGCATGAGAAAATCGGTAAAGCCATGAAAGAATGGGTGAAATATATAGCAATCATGCTTAAATTATACATTATAAGGCATACATATCTGTACGTTGTCATATTATGCATTAAATTTAATGCATAAATCAGATTGTTATAATTCTGATGTCGCCAAAAGGCACAAAATATGACAAACAGGAGTAGGCATGTAGATATTATCATATTCAATAATTCAATGAGCATTTGTTTTATGCAAATTAACTTTCTGTTAATAAAGATTATACTCATTTATTACACCACTTCCATATGATAATTAAAAAAAGTCTTTTTTTTCTCTAGAAAATCATTACAAAATGTGAATAATGCATTTGTTTAATATCTATATAAACAAGATCTTACCATCAGATTAGTTCTGGAAATGAAAGCAATATTGATTTCTGTAATAATTTTTGTAATATGGCTACACTGCAATACTGAAGCTGCTAATCTCATTTTTGTGGAGAACTCTATGCATTTAAAGCAGTGTTTAAACTTTTTGAGAGTAAATAATCTTAGTTTTCATAGAATGTGTTAATATACAGTTTATGGAAAATATACTTTTGGAAGTAAATAGTGCTGTGAAGAACTTAGCAAAAAGGTTGAATTCCTCTTCTCGGTACCATATTCTAATGTCAGTTAAAATAACACTGAAAACAAATCCAATCAACTCTTTGAGTTCAATATGTTACTCTCTTAAAGCCACTGGGTGTCCATTGAGGAGAAAGGATTTAATAAACTCCCACATGGCTGAATTAAAACGATAATAAATTATAAAGTACCACGTTAAATGACAGCAAATAATAATATCCCCCAAAGTCACTGCACATACATCTTTTGCAAAAAAACATGATGCAGCATTTTCTAATGGGACGTATATTTCTTTTCAGTTGTTACATCATCATATTTTAACGGCTTATTTAGGTCACATTATTATATGCATGGAACTTTATCGTCTGAAACATGCTACAGTTTCTGATTGAGCCCTGTAGGTCTTCATTTAAGAAAACGAGCATGGGGGCAACTGGGTGGCTCAATCAGCTAAAGTGTCTCCCTTAGGCTCAGGTCATGATCTCAGGGTCTGGATCCGGCCCTCACTGGGCTCCCTGCTCAGCTGTCCCTCTGCCTCTGCCCCCTGCTCATGCTCTCTCTCTCTCAAATAAATAAATAAAATATTAAAAAAAATTGAGCATGTATTTCAGATGCTTAGAGTTCTACAACATTGCCATTTTTGGGTATGCTTACAAACTTTTCAAACTAGTTTAAACAAACTAGAATTTCTTCTTGGAAGAAGGTCAATAAAAGTAATTTATGGAAAATATGGGAAATTTCACTTTAAACTTTAGGTAGCAAACTTAATCAAAATAAAGAGCATTTAATGTACATTAATTAGGTATGTTTGCTCTATATTAGCAATGGGAATTCAATAAAATTAATGAGGTGAACCACTTGAAATTTCTAATATTTGAACATTTTTTTAAAAGATTTTTTTTAGTTTATTTATTCTTGGGGGACCCACAGAGATAGACAGAGACACAGGTAGAGGGAGAAGCAGGTTCCTTGTGGGAAGCCCAGTGTGGGACTCAATCCCAAGACCCCGAGATTATGCCCTGAGCTGAAGGCAGATGCTCAACCACTGAGCCACCCAGGTATTCTTTAAAAATATTTTATTTATTTATTTGAGAGAGAGAGAGACAGATAACAAAAGAGCGTGAGGGGGGTAGCATGAGCGAGAAGGGGGAGGGAGAAGCAGGCTCTTGGCTGAGTAGGGAGCCTGAGGCAAGGCTCATCCCAGGACCCAGAGATCATGATGTGAGTCCAGGTGCTTAAACAACTGAGCCACCCAGGAGCCCCTCCCATATTTGAAGATTTTTAATGCACAAGAAAGGTTATTTCATAAAGTTCGACATAAGATAACATGCATATGTGCTCATTATTGCATAAAATACTTTACTGCATACGTCACACCTTTATACAATACATTGCTAATGGTTTGTGCAAGCAACCAGTTCTTAAGAAGAGTTCACAATGAACTCAAAAGAGGACTGATCTAGGAATTTCTATTCTAGCCAGACCTCTCCATTCATTCACTGAACCATTTTAGGCCATCTGTGTAACTTCTCTGAATCTCAGTTTCCTTATTTGTATTATGGAGATGTTACAGACTGCTTCAGATCACATGTAACAGAATCATAGCCAAGATGGCTCAAACACAAGGGGCTGCTTGTCTAAGATAAGAAGTCCAGAAAAGCCCCTGGGTGCTTTAGAAGTCCAACAATGTCATTAAAATTAAAAGCCCAGATTTCTTTGTCTTTCCTCTCTGATTCTTTGAGAGTTTCAAACTCAGGATCTCCTGTTCCTGGTTGCCAGGTGGTTATAGTATCATGATTTCTTCACACAGCAATGGGCAAAGGACACATCTGTATTGTGACCTTTTATAAAGAGCAAAGAAAACCTTTCCTAGAAGACTCTACTAACCTTACCTCAAATCTTATTGTCCAGAATTATACCAATCAGAGTTAAAGAGGAAAAAAATACCATCTCTGTCTTGCGTTAATTAAAGGGGCTCTTCCCTGAGTTCATGAATGCAAAGATGGTGTGCAACCCGACAAAATGAGGCCCTGATAATCAGGAGAAAGGAGAAGGCTTATGTGGACATCATCAATAATCTATGCTACACTAATTCATGTGGTAACGCAATGATAAAGCATGGAAATTTGGAAAATAAATAAGTTGAATTAAATATTTTTCAACAACCTGTGACAAAGTCCTGACCAAATTTGGTACATAAAGATGATATGAGATGGATATAGGGATGCCTGGGTGGCTCAGCAGTTTGGCACCTAACTTCGGCCCAGGGCATGATCATGGAGACCTGGGATCAAGTCTCTCATGGGGCTCCCTACATGGAACCTGCTTCTCTCTCTGCCTGTGTCTCTGCCTCTCTCTCTCTGTGTCTCTCATGAATAATTAAATAAAATCTTAAAAAAAAAAAAACAAAGAAATGATGTGGAAATAATTCATGTGTAAGTATGTGAAATAAAAGTAGTTATTTTAAAATATGGTTCTTTGTCATGATAAATAGTTGTACGACTTGTACATAATAACATGGGAATGTGGGAAGATTTTAAATTCATGGGTAAGATATTTATTTATTTATTTATTTATTTATTTATTTATTTATTTATTATTTATTTATTTCCACCGGTAAGATATTTAGAAGAATAATGAGATTTCAAGGACATTTGGCTAGTTTGTTCGATTTTCTGTATCTTTAAGAATGTTTAAAAAACATTCTTGGGGGATCCCTGGTGGCACAACGGTTTGGCGCCTGCCTTTGGCCCAGGGCGCGATCCTGGAGACCCGGGATCGAATCCCACGTCGGGCTCCCAGTGCATGGAGCCTGCTTCTCCCTCTGCATGTGTCTCTGCCTCTCTCTCTCTCTCTCTGTGACTGTCCCAAATAAATAAAAATTTAAAAAAAAATTCTTGGATAAAACTTGAGTTAACCTGAATGCCTACTAGTAAACTTAAAACTCACTTTTGCTTTAAAAGACTAACCTCAAAAAAAAAAAAAAAAAAAAAAAAGAAGACTAACCTCTATAGAAGTCTAAACATGCAGTTAGGAAAATTGCAACTATCCTGAAGATGATATGGTAAGAATACAATGACTGGACCTTCAATATTGATTTCCAATTCAGGTCAGAGATAAGAAACTGCCATCAACTCTGGGCAAATGTTTTCTGGATTATATAAAATATTTGACATATAAATAGAAATATATAAAAATTTTAGTAGTGACATTTTAAATATTTTAGGTCATGTCAGTGCAAATGAAAAGTTTGAGGAACAAAAATAATAGAAGTAATCAGCATTGGGATTAAAGCTATAGTGTAATATAAATTTACTTTAAAAATGGAATGACTTTATTTTTAAGAGGCTATTTTATACAAAACTGGCACCTTTTCCCCAGGTGTTGATATCTGAAATACAGATGGTAAAGGAATGGAATAAATTAAACAGCAGGGTTACCATGGAATTCCTTTTTTAATTGCATTAATCATTAATTCCTTTTTTAAATGCAGTAACCAAAAGAAGGCTTACAGAATATAATTGAAATTACATTAAGGAGGCAAATTCCTGTTAGACATTGTTGTTGAACTTCAGTAGTGACTAGTGACTGAGTTGGTGAGAATGTTTTTTTGTTTTTTTTTTGTTTTTGTATGAATGCCCTGATTTTAGTGGCATATGACATAATTTCTTTATATCAAAATCCCTTTTTTGGTAAATAAGGTACTAAAATCTTTGACTTTATTTAGAACATTCTCCTTGAAAAAAAAACTTTATTCATCTTAAAAGAGAGCAGAATGGACAAAAGTCTAATTGACACAATCCACTATTTGATTTTTGTTTCGTATTTATAAATAAAAATTAAAAATATAAATGTGTGTGCTATTGTTTTATTCATTCATTCCACAGACTCATATTGGGTGGACACTATGAGTGAATCATTTGACAAGATGTTGTAGGTAATACAGAGCAGAGCAAAGATGATAAATAAAACAGATTTTTAACAAGTCCACTTATAAGGCAGTATGGGGTAAATGCTACAAGAAACAATGATACCCTGCCATGGGTATGGCAATGATATCCTGCCATACCCTGCCATGGGTAGACTTCACCTGTGACTAGCTTTCCAGAGTCCGTAGTGGAGTGAGTAAAATTAATATCATATTGGTGTAAAATAAACTCTTCCTAATTTTGATCTGAAATTGTGTATATCCTACATTTTTGGAGTATAAAGTCCTGTCTTTAATGAAATGATGATTTAAAAAATATTCCTATCTGACGGAATTAAATATTGGGTACAGGCTCTGAATTTATTTTAATGACTTATAGATTCACATGTGTTGTATCTTAGACCAAGAACTAGGGAACTGAACTTAGGAAATTCAGTTTGAATGAAATAATGAATCTTCCTTGTGTAAGAGGAATTAGGACATTTTCTATTTCTATATTCTGCCCTTTTTTCACATACTCAGTCCTGGGAATAGATTAATAGATTATTCTCCCATGAAATGTGGGCATAGGGATGTCCATGCAGCTTATATGTATATTTTGGGGGGAGAACAGGGCAGGTGTGAAAAGAGAGTTGGCAACAAAGTGTTTGGATTGAAAAATGCTACTCTTGGGACGCCTGGGTAGCTCAGTGGCTGAGCATGTGCCTTCAGCTCAAGGCCTGATCCTGGAGACCCGGAATCGAGTCCCACGTCGGGCTCCCTTCATGGAGTCTGTTTTTCCCTCTGCCTGTGTCTCTGCATCTCTCTCTCTCTCTCTCTCTCTTTTTCTGTGTGTGTGTGTGTGTGTTTGTGTGTCTCTCATGAATAAATGAATAAAATCTTAAAAAAAAAACGCTACTCCATGCAAATTAAATAGAGCTGATATGGCAATAATTGAGTCTGAGGTCTCAACATATTGGGAATTAAAATTTCCTAGAAAAGTCTTTCTCTTAATATATAATCTGCTGTCATTTTACTGAGTTAAACATATTTTGAAAAATCAAGATAATATTTTTGAAGGTAACATGCTTAGCCAAAATATAGTTATGCCATTAAACATAGGTACAGCAAGCCCATTCTTCTTAAAAACTTCACTTATTAGATGACACAGCAAACATAAAACAATACATGAAATTGCCACATACTGCCTGAGAATATTTGGCTTTCTTAATTGGTTAATTTATTGTAGATATATTTTTAATCTTAAGGAGAAAATACATTTTGGTGTTATTCAGACAATTCCATTCTAAAAATGTCTTCTTGGAGGTACAAATGAAAACTATCAGACTGGAGAGAAGAACCCAGCATAAAAAAATTGTAAATAAATAATATAGTTAACATCATTAATTGCTATAAATCTGATGACAACTTAACTGTGTATTGCAAACAAGGAAGTAGATAGCCAGCTTGATTTATATCACACAGATAGATCATGAGTACTGAGCAACTGAGTGACTTTCGAAAAAATAAATCATAGTCTAAATCTCCTATATAAAAAAATTAGGGTCTGTATTAGAAAATCTCTAAGATTCATATTGAGGTTACAAAATTCTAATTTTTCCTTCAATGAGGTTTCTTTCTAATTTTCTTCAAGATATGACCTTTTGCTCATAATGCAACAAAGTTAATTAAACTCCCACATTTTACATGCTAATTTGAAGCCCTGGTTGTAATTTATTGCATCTGAAGTGCAAGGAGCACAACTGGTTAATAAGTTTGATCAAATTTCTGGATTGTTTACAGAACAGAGTCTAGGGAAATAAACTTCCATAGCCTGTAGGGCAGTACATGTAGAAAATTAATACTTTAAAATAAGTTATAACAAAATATTAAATACCATTGTATATGTAGTTGGAAGAACAGAACTCTGATTTTGTTATAGAAAGAAGAAAAATAAATGTCCCTCTTCAGATTATAAAAATCAGTGAGTGGAGGGTGACAACACAAAGGAGAGAAAGAATTTTTAACTGGCAAGGTGTGCCCAGGTTCTCTTCTGTGTTACTAAATGGAGCCACTGAGGCAAATGGTTCTATTATTTGACAAAATTGTTATGGGTTTCATTATTCACACATCAGTGGGTTCTGACAGCAGGAGAAATGGAAACCACTCTTCAAAATAATGCAAAGCATTACCTATGATTTGGGCAAAGGAATCTGAGTGGACGATAATGTGTAGACGACTATATCCTTCTTCCTTCATGTGAATATGGTCTATATTGTCTCTAAAATCCATGGTCTATTTCTGGAAGTGTGTGTGTGTGTGTGTGTGTGCACGTGCCCAAAAAATGTGAGGTAAGATCATCTAAAGGTAGAATAAGACAAAGAGAGGGGAAAGAAAGTACACCTGTGCTAATTTTCTCATTTTTAAAAAGTCAGTAGATGCAAAAATCATTCAAAGATTATTCTTTGAAAACAGTTTAAGTAATTTTTATTAGGTTAAGATTTTTGATATTCTTTTGTTGTATGACCACAATCCCCCCAATTATTTAGGCTTAGATCTGTACTACATGTTCCCCACATAGGCTCTGGTTAATATATTTATTAATACAGAGTTTTGATTTATCAACTATGATTTATCAACACAGAGTTTTGAAATTTTTGATTTATCCTTTTGTTGAAAAAAATGTTTACGATTCATATGATCCACTGGCTTTTTTTTTTTTTAAATTCATGTGTGCTCTGTTCACTGGGCTCTAGGTTATTTTCTATTTGAGAATATCTATCCATTGCCTTCAGACTTAAAGGACAACCAAGTAAGGCATAAATTCTTTGTTCATGCTTTCTCTCAGAAGTGTGGATGTCCTCAGATGTTGTAGACATTGCTCTTCTACCTTGTGGCACTCCCTGAATGCTGCAGTGGAGACATCTGGCACCCAATTCATCTTCCTTCTTGTGGATGACTTCCTCTTACTCTGTATGCCTAGATGAGTCTTTATTCTTGAAGTTCAATGACTTCAGGAAGATACACCTTGGTGAGATTATTCTGTATTGATTTTTCCTGAACTTGGTTCACTCCTCAGTACAGATGCAATTTTTCTTTATTTCGGGAAAAATGTATTCTGGTATTTTATTCAATGTGTATTTTATTTTAAGTTATATAAGTTTTCTTATTCAGAGATACTAAGTGAACATTTGGGTTTAATTTTTCTAATTTCTGTATATGCAATCTTTTTTATAATTATATTTTTCAACGAAGGCTGTACGAAAAAACTTAACTAGAAAATATGTCTCTGCCTATATTAGGCCCATCTCTCCAGCTACATACTGGATCATGTAACTTGCTTACACATCAGCTTCAAATGGCTTCCAATAATCCTTGGGATACATCTGTAATTCTTAACACAAACTCACCATCTCCTTTTCTAGCTTCATTTCACAGTCTTCTCCCCAAGATATCTATGCAAGCCCCATAACTTGTGGATGCTCAAATATACTATGATCCTTTTTGTTTGGTCTTAATATTTACATCTGTATATCAGATACCTTGCCCTCCCCTGTTTCATTTTTAATCATAATTTTTTGAGAGATTTTTAAAAGCACAGTAAATTCAGAAAACAATATGACAAACATCTTTGCACGCCACGCAAAATTAGCTTTTGTCAATATTTCATCATATCTGCTCAAATGTTACTTTAGTCAATGGAATAAAACATTACAGATAAAGGTGATGTTCCATTTTTCCAGTCACATGCCAAACTAATCTATTTCTCTGCTCCTTCCTTCTCCATTTACGTGCATTCTTGATAGTAATTTGATGTGTATACTTCCAACTCTCTAAATGTGTGTGTGTGTGACCAAGGACACATGCAGTATGGCTTTGTTTTAAAACATATATATATATATATATATATATATATATATATATATATATGATATCTAATATATAAAACTGTCACTTGCTTCATTAAATCAAGCTATGTGTTTGAGAATGATTGATAATATCTTATTTTTTTTAATTTTTATTTCATCTATTTATTTTTTAAACCTTTTTAAAATCTGGGGAAGTATATCTAGGTCTGAAAATGCTTAATATCAGGTATCCTGATATTAAGGGTGGCTGAGTTAGTTAAGCATCTGCCTTCACCTCAGATCATGATCCTAGCATCCTGGGATGGAGCCCCACACTGGACTCCCTGCTCAGCGGGGAGTCTGCTTCACCCCTCCCACCCCCCTAACCCTCCCACCCCCGACTGCTGCTTGTTCCTGTGCATGTGTGCTCCCTCTCTCTCAAATAAATAAATAAAATCTTAAAAACAATAAATAAAATAAAAATGTTTAATATCCTTTTTAAGATAACTTTAGCTATCCACTATAGTATTTTGTTAAAATCAACAAATGATTCCTTTGAAGATTCTTCTTCATCCTAAAAAAGTATTTTAAGAATAATAGAATATATCTAGAATTATCACCTGTACAGTGTATCTTAAAAATCTACCTTGAGGGGCACTTGGGTAGCTGAGTCAATTAAGCATCTGCCTTCAGTTTGGGTCATGATCCTAGGGTCCTGGGATCAGCCCCCTCATCAGGCTCCATGTTCAGTGGGGAGCCTGTTTGTCCCTCTTCCTCTGCTGCTCCCTCTGCTTGTGCTTGCTCTTCCTTTTCAAATAAATAAATAAATAAATAAATAAATAAATAAATAAATAAAATCTTTAAAAAACAAAACAAAAACAAACCTACCTTGGGTTGAAGTTTATTTTTAATGCAAAAGAGTATTCAATCTCATATAAACAAGATTGAAATCAAACTCCAGAAGTTAGGGGAGAAATTTGATATATAAATTCACTTGCAATACTTTCTTAGAGCCTTTTGCTTTGTCTTATTTGTGTTCCACTGAAGACCCGTCTGGGTGTATGTGTGAAGAAATAGAAATTATTTATACAATTGCAAGCACCTACTTGTATGTTATGCACACACACACTGATTTTGTACATTATTTCAGCAGTGGGAAAAGAGTGAGCTCAAGTCGTATCTAATTAAAAATGAAACTCCCCAAAGAAATATGCTTAGTATTAAATTCTAGTTTTTCATAAGTGTAATGAAAATTAAATAACTAAATTAGTATATACACTCTGGAGTTCATCTATCCATCAAAATAATTGTTTTCCTTCCTCTTTATTACTTTAGTAATCAGTCTCTTAGTAAGTAACTGACCTACTGTATCAGTGAAGCATATACTTGAGGCGTTTCCTTTTCCTGCAGTAAACTGATACCATTTTATGCTGTTTCAGTGTCCCTCACCTAGTCAATCCAATTGATATTTTGATGTTGAGAGAAACTTTGGCAGATTCCAGGACCAGTATAAGCTGTCGTGACCACAAGGCTTTTAGCTAGCCAGGAATATGATTTCCTTCAAATACTGGAGCAGGGTTTTTACTTCTCTCTATCTCCAGCTAAGAACTCTGTTGACAGAATCACATTTTCTCTTGGTGTGTTCTACTAAATCTAAAGATGTCAGTCACTATTGGTCAATATGGAAGTTGGGGTACCATGCCTATGATTTTGTAGCTCTTATCCATAGGTTTAGCCTCTTTTATCCCATGGCCGTGACCAGAGTTTCTCAGCTTCAGCAGTATTGACATTTTGGACTGGATAATACTTTGTTGTGAATATGGCAAGCAGAAGATCTGCATTGTAGGGTGCTTAGCAGTCTCTTACACTCAGTAGAATCTCACTAGATGCCAGTAGCACTTCTTCACTACCAATCACGATCAATAAAAATGTCTGTGGACATTACCAAATGACCCTGTGTAGGTGGTTGGGCAACAGCATCCCCAGTTGAGAATCATTGTTGTAGTATTATCCTCTTCTACTATCTGTAATTTGGTCTCAGCGTGTTGGGGAGAAAATGTCTATTTGGAATATATTTTAAATTTCCTCTTTGGAGCAAGGTTGGCTCCTATATTCTTGGGCTAAATTTATATACATTAGCATAATATTTTATTTAAAATAAAAAAGTTTATTTTTCTATTCTTGAATCTCATTTGAAATGAAACTATTGTAGCTGTTTCTTTTGGTATTTCTCTTCATAGTTCCCAAATAAAAGTGGGGTGCTGCATGGAATAGAACTGAAAAATATATGGCTTTGGCTTATTGAAAACAGTGGAGTAGTGAGAACACAAATATTAGATCTAGAAAGCTGGCATCTCTGTTATGCCAGGGAATAATATTTAATAAAACAGTCGCCTGTGATATATTGGAAGGCAGATAAATAATCAGCTACATAAGATCTAGGAAATACTGATAATGCTGTGAGTGTTTCCTATTATTTTCATGTACAGAAGGTGAATACAGGTAAGTGTGTTTGCCAAGTTCACCGCATGTAGCTTGCAATATGAATTGATTGAGAATTGGATAGTTCAGCATCTCAAATGTTAAAAACAAACATACAAACAAACACCCCAGCCAACTGATTCTATTTTACTAGAAACAAGTATTTTGCCTAGCCAGAAATCTTGCCAACACACACAGCTCAGAGATCATATGAGTGGGGCTGACTCTCACGCAAGCCATTGTTTCATGAGAGAGGGCAATGGGTAGTACTCAGGGGCTAGTACAGCAAAGATATATTATCAGATTTATAAACTATGTCTTGAGAGAATACAGCTGTGTTTACTCCAATATAGAATCGATCAGAAACGAAGTGTTTGAATTCCCATTGTTTTTTAGACAAATAGATTACCAGTAAAACCAGAAGTGTGGTTTACAGAAGCATGGTTTATAGAAGCATGATCAGATGACTTCTAAAACAAACTCCAGACCCCCCAAATTCCACAAGCAGAAAGACAGAAAGAGGGCCATCAGAGCAGTGCAGCCTCCAAGAGAGACACACTGCAGTGCCAGGATGGTTGGCGAGTTGCTGCTCCATGGACCAATCACAGAACTTTCTCCACTGACAGGGACTGATGCTTTTGTGATTCCTGTTTGCAGGATTTGAATATGCCACAAGTACCCTATTCTTCCATTTTCCAAATAGAAGATTTAATTTCTGTAATCTTCCTTACCCTTGTAATGAGCATGTAACGTGGTGACTTTTGTATTTATGGACTACTGGATCATGAGAAGCTGTATCTAGACTTAGAGGAGAGAATTTTATATTGCACTGGGATTTGTTCTGAGTGCATCTTTAGAATTGAATTTAGAAGTGGCTTCTCTTGAGAAGCCGGTTTGCACAAATAATGAATATCCAAAAGAGAAAACTGGCAGTTTTCAAATTCTCTCTCCAATATGCCTTTCCCATCCTCCCCAAATGCTGCCTGCCCTGTGTTTTAACTGACACCATCTTATGTGAAAAAATTCAGCAACTTATGTGAAATAATTCATAAAGAAGAGTACAAATCCAAGAAAGCTGAAGTCTTACTTCTCATGTGTTGGTTATTCTCCATTTCTAGATTAAATTTTCACTATTCTCTGCCTTTTTCTACACACAGGATGTTGATGTCTATTAACTGCATTACATAGGCTCCCTTTCATTCTGGCTTCTAATTGGGGTTTGGCCAATGGGAAGTGCTGGCATGAGGAATGAGCAGGCAATGAGAAAGGTGGGTAGGCATTTCACACTCCTCAATGTCTGACGGTGATTCCTGCAGTGACTCAATTCTGCAGTGGCCACAGCTGCTCTCCAGAGGCTGTGCTGAGTTCTTTCCAAGCTTCTGAAGTGCCATTTGTTCCTCTTGCCCTACTGGTCTACGGCTAGTAATGATGTTCCACTGTTACTAGTTGCTGGGTGCCTAGCATCCTAATTGTCTCCTTAACACTTCTCTCACAGGTGTAAATAGTCCTTTTTTTTTTTTTATAAATTATCTTTAATTAAATCCTTTATTGTGTGTCTAGAGCTTATCTCCATTTCTTTTCTGTAATCCGTTTACATTTATTTCTTTTTCTATTCTTATTATTGGGGTTTTGAGGGATGTGTAAATAAATACACTTATCTATTCTGGAGGTCTATTTCATAACAAAATCTTCCCTAAGAGTAAAATAAAAAATTTGTGAAAAATACAGGTTTGAAATTTACAATAGAACTATTTTTCCCTTTTCCCCAAAATAGATCCATGTATATATATATTTTTTATACTGACTCCAGTTTTAAGACAGCTGATAATTGTTACAAATTGTTGCTGTTTAATAAGCACTCTTGTTCCTTCATAACTATCTCACTAAATTGGCACCTCCGTTGATCATACTCCTCTAACCAGACAGAATTTTTGGCTCTGTCCACTCTCACCCACTAGCATACTTCTTATGTCTAAAATTTTCTTTTGTATATATTTTTACTTGTGGATAGTTCCCAGTAATAGAAGTTTCCTATGGTAGGCAACTGACCGTAGATCTTTCTTCATTTCTGATTATTGAGCAACTCAATATTTCAATAATGAATAAATGAATATATAGGATGGAAGCCCCACCCCCTTTTTGGTCAATTTTGGACTCTTTTAAGATATCTGCATCTTTTGTCCTTCATTCTTCCAGCATTTGGCAGATTGCTTCATTTATTAGATCCTCCAGAAAGGTATGTTGGGTAGAACAGGGATTAGAGATCACACACACACACACACACACACACACACAGAAAGACAAAATGCAAGGAAATCGTAATAACTTTTTAAATTTTTCTGAACTTGTTCTCCTTCCATTACGTGTGTCTTGTATTATAGCTATTCTATTTCAGCTTTCTGCCTGATTCCCTTTTACTGTGCTCAAAGACAGCTTCCAAACTTCTTTAGATTGTTACATGGTCTGGGCAAATTGACCTCTACTTGATCATTTCCAAGATGGATAGAATGATTTTGAGTAATTTGGACTTTCAAAATGTTTCTTGAGAAGTGTGAGAGACATGAAGACAACTATTTGTAGTTTGAATGGTAGTTGACAATTTTTCTCCACTTCACCAAATCTTCCATTTTCTTTCATTCCAAATGTTACTGAAAACATTTAACCTCTCTTGAGTTTAATGAGAATTAATGAATTAAATTTGTTTTCACTCACCTAAAGGGCAACATTTGATCACCTTTTCTGTTGTCTTTATCCCTAATGACTATATCTGGTCTCTTCTCTGTATTACCAGGTCAGTGTGTTCATTATTAATTTAGATTATTAGAATCTTTTTGATTGTTAAAAACTCTGGTGTAATTGTTCCCCTTTATTTTCAAATGCAGGTAGATGAACAATAGCAGTAGTTCATAATGGTAGTACTAGAAATATATACAAGTAAAATCATGTGAATATAGAAATAACATAGATTAATAACTAAAATTTAAGGAGAGTTTGAGGAAATAAAGTCATCAAAAATAGATTACCTAGAATAGGAGAGGGGTAAGTCTTAAAGACATTTGGGCTATTGTTACTAGAAGAGGGAAAGTTAGATATTGGACTGGACAATAAAACAATGTCTTATTTTATTTTTGGATAGTGCTGGCATGTGATTGCCACTGTACACATGCGTGATGAATGAAACTAATAAAGATAAATATAAAGGTCCTGATTTCAAAGAGTTTTGTTCATTCAAAAACATTCAATAGAATGTTTTCTGGTCAAATGAAGGAAGGATATTTTAATACAGGATTTGTTACATAAACATTTGTCCTTTCTTTTTTTCTCTTTTTTACATTTGTCCTTTCTTATATGAAATATGTTGTTATTAGAATGATTTAATTATGTAGTTATACTTACCATCTACTGTAATTTGTGTGCGCAGATTAATACTGCCTACATTAAAAACGTCCAATTAAAAATGATCAATATAGTAATTATATATAAAGTCATGTTTATATCCTAATGAGAGACATATTACTGAGTTATTTACAATATCTGCATAAGATACCTCCATAAGATACACAAAGTGTAAATAAATGTGGACTTATCTGAAGATCAAATACAAGATGTGTTGTGACTCTGAGAAGTAGAGAATGCTCTTTGATCTTTATCTCTGTTAGATAACTGAAATCAAATTGGAAGCGTAGACAGAGAAACTCTAAAACTAACTTCGAAATATTCCAGTAGTACTCCTATAATTCTGATTGTTTTTCATTTATCCTATCTTTTCTAAGGCTCTTATTAATTTGTTGTCATGAGATTATGATGATGTGTAAGACTAGGTCAAACTATTTATAATATTTCAATTGCCTTTCTGTTCACTACACAAATAAAGCTGTTTAATGCATGTGCTACTTGAGTCATCCTCATGCTCAACTGTTCCCGCACAGCTCAGTCCTGACGTATGATTAGATTGTATTTCTAGAGTCTCACCACTTTGCTCCTTCCAAACTTGTTGTTTTTTTTTTTAATTTTTTATTTATTTGAGAGAAAGAGAGAGAGTGAGCATGTGCATGCTAGCACAAGCAGTGGGGGGAGAGGGGCAGAAGGAGAGGGAGAAGCAGACTCCCCATTGGGCAGGGAGCCTGATTTGGACCCTGAGATCATGACCTCAGCCAAAGACATATGATTAACTGACTGAGACACTCAGGTACTCCCATCCCCCTCAACTTCTATTTTGACTCTAGTAGCAAAATAGTGATTAGGGAAAATTGATCTGGTAAGCATTATTGAAGTGTAGGAACATGTATATACTCTTTGAATGCACGAGAATTCCCTCAATTATTCCAAAATTTCACTGTGTTTCAGAATTGGCACATATTCAAATAAAAATATTCTCTAGACTCATTTTACATGCACAACATTTAATCCTTATTCTGTTTTAGGTTCACAGTCTAAAATGAATATTGGCAAGAATGGGTTGCACAAAACATAAATTAATTGCATATTGTGTCACAAGAAGCGTAGGTTTGAAGATGTTGAAACATCACACAGCTCATCCACCTCTATTAAATAAATTTTTCAGATGGGTAACTCTACTGTTTCGAAGGATTTCATTTGTAATATTGCACCTTTAATAAGATTCTTCCAATGTGCTTTTAGGTCCTCTTGATTTCTCTTTGAAAGTCTTCTCTAAGTGAACTTTCTCTTTCCAGTTTTATCATTTGTATCCTTATATAATTCTTATCATTCCCATCATTCTTACCAATCTTAGATTCACCGTTCCAGTTTTTATTGCTTACTACATTGTGTCATGACTAGTCCACTCTGATTAATCTGTTCTAAAGATCACTACCACATTACACCTTTACTCTTGCTATCTTTTCCAACTACCATAGTCCAGTTCCATTTTTCTCTAATGTTCTATAACCTAGGCACCCTTCAAGGACCAAGTTAAGGCTTCATTTCTTCCTGAAATTCTTCTGCACCATTTTGCCTGAGGTGACTCTCTCTTAACTTTGAGGATAGTCTTCCATAAAGGCTAGGACTTGATTCTCTTTTATCTTATATTACGTCTTCATTGTTGCATATATATTAGAAAATAATGCAAAATTCTTGAGAATAGTCAATTTAAGATGCTTCTATGTTGCTTTTTCCATAAACTAGTTATCATTTAAAATAAAGAAATTTGGGATGCCTGGGTGGCTCAGTGGTTGAGCATCTGCTTTTGGCTCAGAGTGTGATCCTGGAGTCTTGGGATCGAGTCCCACATTGGGCTCCCCACAGGGAGCGTGCTTCTCCCTCTGCTTATGTCTATGCCTTCTCTCTGTGTCTCTCATGAATAAATAAATAAAATCTTTTAAAAAATAAAGAAATTTGAGGTCTAATTAAAATATAGGAATGTAACATTAACAGAATTACTATATTATAGAGCATAAGATTTAGAAGAAAATTTAGAGATTTGGGGGCTTTCTCCCATTCCCTAAAACTATACCAAATGTTATATTGAGAAGAACTACACAGTAGTCCTAAAAGACAAATTTGGCAATTTTTACTTTTAGACAAAATATTTTCCTTGAATTCCACCTACTTTGTACCCAGGCAAGTTAAGCTATATAATACAGAAAATAGAAATTTTCTTTTTTTTTTTCTTATTTCTTAAATCTAGAGTTTGAAGTGTAGATTAAGCCCTATACCGCCAAAGATCTTTTCTTTAAGGACTCATTGTGAATCCTCTTAGCTCTCCAGAGGGTTATAAGAGATTCAAAAATAGGCCAATCTGGAAAACTGAGAGGCCTAACTACTTTCAAGAATGAAGGCAATGAGGAGTCATTAAAGGCTTTTGAACATAGCAGTAACAGGATGCAACTGATGTTTAGAAAAATTATCACAGCTAGAGTATTGGAGATAAATTTTGTGATATTGAGTCTTCCAAGAAAGAAGAGATTGGTACCTAAACTAAAAAAATAGAAAGAAGGGGTGGATCTAAGAGATATTATTGAGAAGAAAACAAGAGGATTTTGTGACTAATTTCCCTTGGGGGGAAGAGATAGTAGTAGAAGATAAATTGTATGAATCCATAATTCTACAACTCTGAGGTTTTAAATCTAATTTTAGGAATTATTTTGTGATGTCATTGGGAGAAACAGAGGCCTGTTTAATGTTGAGTCACCAAAGCAAAGAGTACTATTTACTTTTCATTTTAACTATACAGTTTACTGACAGAGTATTTATTACACCGAATATACTTTTTTTTTGCAAGGAATGCAAATGCATACCTATCAATTGGGAAAATAACATATGGATGAGTCAGAAGAACATTAAAAGTATTCACATTTTCTCTGAAATCCAACTGTTTAAACATGATATTGAGCAAAAGTTATTGTGACCTGCTGACTAAATAGGTTACAAACCTGTCTGGCCTATGTTTCATGTGGTATGATCTACCTTTTCATAGGCAGAAAATAAACTTTCTGATAAATAGTAAAGTTCTCTGCAAGAAAAGAATCAATTTAAAAGATACATATTTTCCCCAGCAATTTCTTACTTGATATAACTCCTGAGGCAAAGGAAACAAAAGCAAAAATAAACTATTGGTATTTCATCAAAATAAAAACTTCTGCACCGGCAAGGAAACAATCAACAAAGCTAAAAGGCAACCTATGGAATCGGAGAAGGTATTTGCAAATGACATATGTGCTAGAGGATTAGTATCCAAAATGTATAAAGAACATATAAAACTCCACATCCAAAACCCAAATAATCCAATAAAAAATAGAAGACGTGAATAGACAGGTTTTATAAGAAGACATACAGATGACCAACAGTAATATGAAAAGATGCTCCACATCATTGACTATTAAGGAAATACACATCAAAAGTACAATGAGATTATCACCTTATTACACCTGTCAGAATGGCTAAAATTAACAATACAAGAAATAACAGGTGTTGGCCAAGATGTGGAGAAAGGGGAACCTTCTTACACTGTTGGTGGGAATATAAACTCATGCAGCCACTCTGGAAAACAACATGGAAGTTGCTCAAAAAGTTCCTATGATCCAGCAATTGTACTACTAGGAATTTACTAAAGAATACAAAAATACTAAATCAAAGGAATACAGGCACCCTAATTTTTGAAAAGATTTTATTTATTTATTCATGAGAGACACACAGAGAGAGACAGAGATAGAGAAAAAGGCAGGCTTCTCACAGGAAGCCCAATGTGGGACTCCATCCCAGACCCAGGATCACACCCTGAGCTGAAAGCAGATGCTTAACCTCTGAGCCATCCAGGTGTCCCCATCCTGATATTTATAGCAGCATTATCTACAGTAACCAAACTTTGGAAACAACCCAAGTGTCCACTGATTGATGAATAAAGAAGATATGTGGTATATACACACAATGGAATATTACTCAGCCATAAAAAGGAATGAAGTCTTGCTATTTGCAATGACATGGATGGAGCTAAAGGGTGTTGCGCTAAGCAAAAATAAGTCAGCCAGAGAAAGACAAATGCCATATGATTTCACTCATATGTGGAACTTAAGAACAAAACAAATGAACATAGAGGAAAAAAGACAGAGAGAGAGAGAAAAAAACCAAGAAGCAGACCCATATTGTTCACCTAAAACTAATAAAACACTGTATGTTAGTTAACTAAATGGAATTTAAATAAAAACTTAAAAAAATAAAAGATACATATTTTATGGTACCGCGATAATGAAAAAAGGGAAGTGCTAAAACACATTTTCCCTTTCTCACCATTACAAGAATTCCCTTTCTCACCATTACAAGAAAAACTACTTTATTCACAATATTAATAATTAATAATAATAATAATATAGCTTTACATTGATGATAATATGTATATAAAGTGCTAACCTAAGGTATTTGTGAATGATTAAGTTTTAAAGCCCATCTAATATCAATGTTTAGAAACGGAAGCCTGCCCTCAGCCCTTCAGTTTAATTCAACTCTCATTGTTGATTAAACAAATTGACGAGCAAGAAAGAACTGGAAATGTTTCTACAAAAATTTTTACTCCTGGGAAGTCAAACAAAAGTTACCTCATTTTTTGAAAAAGTAGAGAGTAGAAAATCAGTGCCCCTTCTTCAATATTTATATTAGAAACTTTAATTGGTATTAGGCAATCAAGAAGGCAATTTTTCTTAATACTTGAGAAATCTTCAAACTTATGAGAAATAAAATTAAAAATAAAATAAGATGGTTATGTTTTCCTCTGCATTTTTAACTACATAGAATACTTTCTATGAATCTATTATTTTGATTTGCCGCAGAATCATGTTAGAAGTGAGACTGACAATGAACTCTATGTATTTGGTCTGTGATAGATCCTCATTCACTATACATTGAAAATTTAGTCTCAAATAATAGAATGGAAAATCTAGCTTCGGATTTGCCAGTTGGATCCGATTTGAATAACTTTAGTGGTTTTATATAACAATTTGGCAATAAACTCTTTAGAGGGAATGAAATAAGTATATAATAGCCAAATTTTATACAATACTATTTGTATTTTTGTTATAATAGTTATTCTCCTCATGCAAATCTCTAAGTATTTTAAAAGTATTATTGCCAACAATTGTAGATTTTATGTGTATTTTTAAGAATCTCTTAACTAGAGTTCCTAAAAATGAGAAAAACTCGGATCTATCTATATGCTAGATGTACCATAATGGTCCAGAATAATGTATTATAAGAGTTATAAAGCTACAGCCATATGTTTAATACCAACGCTCATAATGTACTAACAGTTAATATGTTAATCCAGGGGGAAAATGCAAATAAGATTATTGCATTTTTGGTCATGCTCAGTGTCTCTAACCACTTGTCAGAAACATGAAAATGTAACTTGGCTATCAGGCAAGCAATATAAAGTAGCATACTAAAGTGATTCTGCTAGCAATAATTGTTTAACTTTCTTTTCTCTTGGCAAAGTCTTACTTTCATCCTAAAGTTCCATTTGAAAATCCTACTCCTCACTGATTTGCTTCAGTAATTATGCTCTTTTCAATTCAATGTTAACTTCCTTATGCTTCCTGGTTCAGTTTTCTTTTTTTTTTTTTTTTTTTTTTCTGGTTCAGTTTTCAATTATTTTTTATATATAGATTCTTTCCTGAACATATACATTTGATGTTTACATATTATTTTATTCATGAGCATATTGTAACTAGTGAACTTTCCCGATTCATACTGTAAGGCAAGGACTCTATGACTATTTCTAGCTGGCAAAATGTAAATGACAGTGGTATCTGTCACTTGTGGGTTGAAAAATTTAAGAACTGGCTAGGGAGCTCTGTTACCTCTTTTCTGGGTCTAGAAACTATGAAAGTTTCATATTAAGATGACTGCACTTCAGAATAAAAGGGACTTGAATTCTCGAGCCACTGGGCGTGGGAGAACCTGTACCAACCCACCTTGGTTTGTAAGAAGTAAAATATAAATTTCTAATGTGTTAAGCAATTGACATTTGAGATTTCTCTTCATGACAGCTCACATATGCTTCTATATCCCTAGTTTCTAACTATCTAAATTATCAGTTTTTATCAACTATATAGTAACTGCTTCAGATATGTAATTAATAATTATTTTTTTGGAAAGCTTGTGTAAAATAACTATTAGAATGACATTTCACTCATCTCTTTTATTTTATAGATTTGGAGTAAAGTTCATTTACACATTTATTCATTAATTCAGAAAATGACTTGTTGAGTGTCTACTATGTGCCAGAAACTGTCTATCTTGAGTCCTGGTAATATAGCAATGAATGAAAATGATAAAAAAAACTTTTGGGAGCACCTGTGTGGCTCAGGCAGTTAAGCGTCTGCTTCGGCTCAGGTCATGATTTCAGGGTCCCAGGATCAAACCCTCCCTGCTGAGCAGGGAGCCTACTTCTCCCTCTCCCCTCCCCTCCTTGCGCTCTCTCTCACTCTCTCTCTCTCTCTCTCTCTCTCTCTCATAAACAAACAAACAAACAAACAAACAAATAAATATCTTAAAAATTCTGTTCCCATAAATCTTAAATTCTGTTATAGATAGATAATAAGCAATATAACTACATATACATATACATATATGTATATGTCAAATATATATGATAGAAAAAAATAGAGAATAGTGATGAGATAGTATTGTTGGCTTAAATTTTAGAATGAGTGACCAAAACAGATCCCACCAAGAGAGTGACTTTTGAATAAAGACCTACAGGAACTAGGGGAACTAGCCTTGTGGACAACTGAGGGAACAGCTCCAGGCAGAGGAAGTAGCATGTGTAAATATGGGAGTATTTCTGAGTCACATGAGAAACAACAAGGAAGCCAGTGCTACTAAAGCAGTGGGAATGGAGAGATAGGAGAGACTAGGAGACACGTTCAAAGAGGTAAAAGGGACCCAAATCATTTAGGGCCTTGGAAAATCACTGTAAGAACTTTGGCTTTTATTCTGAGATGGAGGGCCATTGGAGGGTTTTGTTCAGGGGAATGACATGATATGAATTAGGTTTTAATAAGATCAACTCAGGGGCTATGTTGAGAATGACAAATGATAGCATTGGAATAGGAAGAGCTAGAGAAGCCTGATTGAAATAATCCAGGTGAGAGATATTTGTGGCTTCCACCAAGGAGGTAACAGTGATTGAACGGAGAAGTGATATGATTCTCAATATATCTTGGAATTAGGGATCGTAGGATTTGTTATCAGACTAGCTATGAGGTTGACAGAAGTTGAGTTGGGAATGAAAACATGATGATTAACTTGTGAGACTGAAAGAATAAGGTTGCCATTAATTAACATGGGGGAAACCTTAGAAGGAGTAGTTTTAGGGGAGTGTCCTAGAGCACTATGGGTGTGTTAAATTTGGGTTTCCAATTAAATATCTAAGTGCAGATGCCAAGGCTTTTGAAAATATGGGTCAATAATTCATGGGGGAGTCCAGGTTGAAAATATAAATTTGGGAGTTATCAGCATAAATACATGCTATTCTAATAATGACTGAATAGAGAATAAGTTCAAGGACCAAGACCACCAATATTCTAACATTTAGAAGGAAGAAAAAAAAAAAAAGCAGGAGTTTGAGAAGGAATGGCCAAAAAGGTAGGAAAAAATCTATGTTAAAACAAGAGAAAGAAAATTTTGAGGATACAATGATTAACTGTGTTAAATACTGCTGATTGCTGAAATAAGATGAAGTCTGAGGAATAACAATCAGATTTAGCAAAGTGAAGATCACTGTTGACATTAGTAGTGGTTTCTGTACAGTGGCAATGGTGGAAGTTAACTGAGTGGATCAAAAGAAAATGGTAAGGAAGAAGTAGAAGATGATGAAGCATAGATTCTTTCAGAGTTTTGTTATAAAACTGGAGATAAGATATGGGTGAGCTAGATGAAGAAACTGGGTCTGGGCAGTTTTATTTTTATTATTTTTAAATATGGTTGAAATGGAAGCTTGTTGTATCCTGATGAATGATCCACTGGAAAGAGAAAAGAAAGATGCAAAGGAAAAAATAGAAAAATTGATAGAGGGGATCCCTGGGTGACGCAGCGGTTTGACGCCTGCCTTTGGCCCAGGGCGCGATCTTGGAGACCCGGGATCGAATCCCACATCGGGCTCCCGGTGCATGTCTCTCTCTGCCTATGCCTATGTCTCCCTCTGCCTATGTCTCTGCCCTCTCTCTCTCTCTCTTCTCTGTGACTATCATGAATAAATAAAAATTTAAAAAAATTGATAGAGTCAATTACTGATATGTAAGTGGGAGGCAACCCTCAGAGTTCATCCACAATAACAGTATCGAGAATTCTGAGAGTCAGTTTTTGGAAGTTCTGTTTTGTTGCTTCTTCATTCTCACTGAAGTAGGAAGCAAAGTCTTGAGCTGGGTGTGAAGAAATTAGAATAGGTTTTGGGGGTGTATGGAGAATGATTAAGATAGTAGGTAAAAATATAGAGTAGATAAATATAATATTATTTATAAATACAATTAAGGGTCCATTTAGGTTTTGATATCATAATAAAGCAGTCAGCATTGTGTATTTTTTCCAACCAGTTTCAGGTTCAGACCTGGTGGGAAGTTGGATTTAACCAGGGTTTTTTTTTTTTTTTTTTTGTCAAGCAAGTGGTTACAATTAAGAGAAATGTTTATTATAATTATAATTTACTATAAATTTAAGGTGGATAATGAAGAAAAAACATGAGGGTAATAAAGATTGAAAGTTTGGATGAAGCCCAAAGTTTATTAGAGACGGGCATCAGAAGGAGTGAGCTGGAAAGATAAAAATGATAGTAGAAAGAAAGTGTGTTAAATCGAGATGGAGAATTTGTTGTTATGGAAAACGTCAGAGTCAAGGGTGTGACCTTGGTATGGAATAGCTGCTATAGGGTAGAGAACAAGATCATTGGATAAATTAGGTCAAGGATTTAAGAGATCAAAGTATTGATTTCCATGTGGAACTTGAAATTGCCCAAAAAGTAGACAGGTGTGGAATTGGAATCAGTGAGTCAGGAGCTAACTTTTTGAAAAAAGAGGTGGAGGTCATTGGGGAGCCCGAGATAACTACAGAATGTAGGGATAGTGGTGTGGAAGCAGTGATGAGGAGAAAAAAAAAAAGGCATCTACTTCATTTCCAGGCCCTGCGGCAGAAGGGGTATGGCAAAGAATGTAATATTGGAACAGTTTTAGAATCGGTGCCATGGGAAAGTCAAGTTTCAATTGAGGCAAATAGGAAATGAGATTTTTCTTGAAAGTAGTTTGGTATAAATATTAAAAGCTATTTGCTGATGATTGACCCTGAGATCCAGAAGATTAAAAATTGGGAGATGGATAGGGTTAGGAGAACCAGTCAGAAGAGACACAGGCCACAGCTGACTAGGGATTTGTCCTGGGCCAATAGGGATATAAAGTGGCGAAATGCCTTTTGTGCTGGCATTCCAAAAGTCAGTGACAGCGAGGCTGTGATGGTAACCCAACAAATTTGCCTGAATTGTCTGCCTTAGGCTATGTTTCTTGTTCACCTGTTTCTATATTCAACAGTAAGAATTCTGCTAATCAGATAAGTAGAGCAAAAAGAACTGAACTAACCACTCTTTGGAAAGTGACTTTTTGATAGTGTTGTGATTAGAAATTCAGAAGTAATTTTCAAACACAAGACACCTGGGGAAGTGCTAGGTGGTGTCATCTCTACTTTTTGCCAGTCATTTTTTAAAAAAGATTATTATTTTCAGTAATAATAATTATTATTAGAGAGAAGAGAGCATGAGTGGAGGGGAAGCAAAGCGAGAGAAGTAGACTCCCTGTTGAGTGAGGAGCCTGCTGTGGGGCTCCATCTCAAGACCCTGAGATCATGACCTGAGCCAAAAACCAAGAGTCAGACACTTATCCCACTGAGCCACCCAGGCACCCCTGTCACTCACTTTTAATTAAATAGTTCCTTGTTCTCATTCTTAGTCTGCAACAATCTTATTTTCTAGCTCAATGCTAATATCAAATTTAGTGTTCCATTAATTTTGACGTTTTCCCCTGTAATCATATCTAATTCTTAAGATATCTTCATTTAAAATAATTCATTAGTAAGCACCGATTATTTTCATTTGCTTTTTATTTTACCTATAGTAAAATCTGCTGCATTCATGTACAGTTCTTTGAGTTTTGACCATTTCAGGGAAACATGTAAACACTACCATAGTCAATATATAGAATAGCTTAACCACTCCCAAAATTTCCTCATGCTGCCCTTTGTATTAAACCTCTTCCCCATCCCTAATCCTTAGCAACCACTGATCTATTCTGTGTCCCTTAGCTTTGACTTTTCCGGAATGGAAATCTAATCAGCATGTCATTGGTCTTTATTCATGACAGAAATTACATTCATCCAATTATTTAAGGCAGACATTTGAGAATCATCCTTAAGCAATTCCCTCTTTGAACTCCACATCTAATCAATTATATCTTCCTTAATATTTCTGGAATTCCTTCCTCCACTTCAGTGAGCTGGGAGTAAGAAAAGGAAGTTCTTGGAGTTTCACCTTTAATAAATATAGTTTTGAATTGATGGTCATTATTCCTTAATTTTACTTGAACTTTTTGTTAGAAAGCCTATTTTATTAATCACTTTTGTAGGCTTATGTTGGTGCTACAGGAAAGAGTTGAGAAGATTCAGGGCAAAAAAAATATTAATATAAATGTAGGCTCTGGGTTTCATTTCGAAAGGAGTACACAAAAGAAATAATTTGATAAAGTGAAAATATTTTCCTGGGTTGGATGATGTTAACACAGAATTGGTTAAATTGGAAATTGAGAGAGATTCTGATAAATCCATTATGATTTAAAACAACCAGTGGATTTTTTTTTCTACTTCCTCACCATTTGTCTTTTGCTACCTGATTACTAGAATATTCAACATTTCTTTTACAAACGTGGTATTTCATATCTTTTTCTTGATTTTCCTTCTGAGCATCAAAATGAGGCTTAGCCAGATAGCTATCATTAACAATATCTAAAGTATGTGTTTTTATTTTTAAACTTTATACATGTGACACATTTATTATGAAAATAATTAAATTTTAATTTTGTTTTGAGAATTCTTGGGAGTTTGCTACAACAGTCATGCATGATATATTGTACTGAATAAATTCCTCATTGGGAGATGGATGATAATCCTTTCCAATGTAACTAAACTGCCTGCTCCAGCCCACACTGCTTACCTCCACATCTTTTGTGGAGCATAAGTGTAATCCTTGCTGTAAGATGAGTGCTTCTTACACTGAATTTTGAACTTTCCTTATATATAATTCACGTATGAGGGTCTTGATCTTGCAGAAAATGGAAATTCTTCTGGGGAGAAGAATAGAATAACAAGAACAAAACAAAACATATAAGCAAAAATAAGAACAACATATGTCTATATAACTATATCTATATATCTATATCTATCTATATCTATATCTGTATATATATATATATAGAGAGAGAGAGAGAAAATATTTCTTATAACTGATTGGTTAAATTCTCATACAACATCAGCTTTAATAGCTAAGCGTCTATGTTGGCAAGTAAAGGAATTCTAAATTTGGGTATAAAACTTTTTTTTTTTTTTATCATTCTTCCAAAAAGCATGGAGATGATTGGTGTTATAGTGGTAATAAAAAAAAGGCTTCTTAAGCAATCAGGTGAAATGACTTAGGGTTAAGAACAATTAGATCTTGAAGATGTATAAGACTGCTAGAAAGTCCACAAATCCGGTAATGCTCAAGGACCGATCCACACTACAGATCTTTGACTGAGAGTGCTTTTTATTGGTCGACAACTATGAAGACTCTTTGCTTTAAGTATTTCCCACTTGAATGCTCCAATCTATTTCAAACTTGAGTCAACTCTAAGGGTTAAGCTGCTTGCCTCAACCGATGCTTCTTATTCCTGACTCTTACCAGACTTTTTACCATTCACTCACATCAATCTTAGTTTGGTACCTTTTTGAAGTATTGTCTGCTCCTGCAATGGACCTCTGTTGTTTCACATACCGGTTCCCATTCTCTAGTATGAAATTAGGTCATTTGTTAACTAAGCAAAACATATTATTGTCTTACATGGTCTTGTTTTTTCACTGTGTATCAATTCCAGAATTTGTTAAATTAAGTTTCAGAATGAGATTCACTCTGAATACAGCAAAAATTAATAGTAGAGCAATTGTTCACTATGTAGCTCAATGTAATCCTATCAATCATTCTATATTCTCAAATAGAGTAGACCAGGGGAAAAAAATAGTCCTGACCAAAGAAAGACCCAATTTTAGTGGTTCAAATCCTGGCTTTGCTGCCAGCTTATTCTTGAACATGTCTCTTATTAACTTTTCAGGTCCTGATTTTATGCATTTTTGGATGATAGAATTGGGTTACCTCTGCTGATGCCAGAATATAGATAGCAACAGACTCCTTTCTCCAAACAAAGATGTTCCCTGGAGTGAAATGTACAAACTAAACCAGATCCTCTCTGGTTAAAGTCTGGGAAGTGGACTGGAAAACCTGCACACTCTGAAAGGAGCCTGTGGAAGGGTTCATTTTGAAAGCTGTTGTTCTCCATGCCTTGTAGTCTTGCTTGCTCTTGTGACAATCTAGAGAGCATAAGAAAATTTAATTCAGATAATATGTCTTAAAATTTGAGTACTGTAGGGAGATAGGAAGGTAGGGAAAGCAAGATCATTAATGGAAGGTTTCATTTAGGTTTTTCTTTTAACTTAGTGTTAGATTTGATTCACCAATCATTTAGGGATCAAAAATAAGCAAGTCATTATGACATCAGCTGTTTGAGTCTTTGAACCTTTAGGTATAACCCTAACTCTAATCCCCAAAGATCTGTTTGAACCTTTGAATAAATGGCCAAGGAGAGAAGGGAAAAGACAATCTGGGTAAATAGTGAGAGGCTCAATAGTGTGATGAGGTGATGAGGTTGTGAGTACCGACTGCCCACCTCCTTCACCCAGAGTCTTCACCACGGCTTTTGGCAAGTGGGTTTCTCTTTTAATTTTCCTATTTATTTCCCTATCAAGTATAAAGCTTACTTATTTCAGTTCTGTTCATCAAACACTCATGGAGAGCCTATTCTGTGGCAGGCCCTTTGCAGGCCTTTGTATCGGAGATACAAAGATAAATACCAGATATTCTTAATCCTTGGAACAGGTTATTTCAAGTGCTGTTTAGAGAAATTGCAGTTGACGGAGCAGAGAGGGATTAAAAATTGGTATGCCTTTTTTTTTCTCCTTGAAAATATTGCTTTAGAAAAGCAAGATGAAAAAAACCTTTGGGAAAAATATATGTAAATATGTTTGTATTCAAGTAGTGTGGTTGAGTTATCCTGTTTTCTAATCTCTGAGACCTTAATTTCTGTATTTGTGTTATAGAGTATTGCGTTTCCTTTCTCACATCTATTATATTAGGAAAGAAATGAGAGATGAATGGGCCAGATAGGAAGTAAAGAGGAGATAGCAAGTGTGTATATTAAAGGTTAATGGGAAAGAAGATAGGAGATTAAGTTAGAATTGAGAGGAAGTGGTAGTAGAGTACCAAGAAGGAAATTGAATGGGACTAACATATGTTAAGGGAAAAAAAAAAAAAAAAAAAAAGAAGGGACACAGGAAGCAACCAGAAGAGAAAAGAAATATAAGCACATATTTAAGGAGTTTTTCAAAGGAGAAATCTTCAATCAGTTCTTGTTTGCAGCCAATCTTGAATGCTACTGGAAATTTTGATTTCAATGTGCAATTCTGGTGCAATGCCACTGCCAGTATGTAGGAAATATGCTTTTGGGGAGGACTGAAAAACAAGACGGTGTTATTTCAGAATGTAGAATGCACGTACCTAGTGAAAAGCTATTTAAATATATTATAGATAATAATATATAAATAGCTATGGAGTATTTGTATAACATATATTTAAAATATTAATTATCAAAAGTTTCTAAAGAGAACGTTTTTACGTCCTTGCTGATACTATGTATTAACAATGTGCTGGTAATCTCCTGATACAGGAATGATTTAATAATAGGAAAGCTCCTTTCTGGCTCCAGTTTTTGCAATAGCTGTAGTCGAAGACTAGGAGCCTCTACACCAGTAAAGTATAAAATTGAGAACAATCTAAATTTAAAAACAAAGCATAAAATAGGTCTTCCACTCTGGGAAATGTGCACAAGCGAACAGTCTCTTAATTCCAACCAGCAATTCATATGAAGGGAATGTAACTGACTTAATTGTATTACACCTAGGAGACATGAGGTAATGGTGATTTTGATGGATGAACATAAAGGAGGACTGGAAAATGGGTCTGTATCATTGCATCTGCAGCATTACTCAGGGAACCTGAGGAGAGGAGCCCGTGCTTGGAGCTCATGGCAGCCCATCAAGCTGAGTGACATGATCCACTAACATGCAGGTCCCTTGTTGGACAGCAAGTTCATTGAACAGAAAACCTGGTCCAGACTATGAGTGAAGCTCTCAAAAACTAACTGTGAGCTTTCACCTCTTTCACTTCATGTCCATGTCTGCAAACTTGGGATAATATTAACAATTTCATAGAGTTGTTATAATGATTATGCTAATTAATAAACTAAAGTGCTTCGTGTCTGGTACGAAGTATCAAATAACAATCAGCTAGAGTATAAACCCTATAAAAGCATGGCTTTTTTCTCCCATCAAGATTATTGCTTTTTCTTCAACACCTACTATATAATAAGTGGTGATAAGATTTGTGGAAAGGATGAACACATTTGATAGCTTATGTAGTCCTTTAAAGGTGAGATCATGAAACACAGAAAATGATATTTTGGCCTACTTAGCATTTTTACACTATATTAGAAATTAATAAATAAGTATTCTATCATGTGCTGTGATCTCTCAAAACATTAGTTACATTGCATCAGTAAACCAGGACATGCTGTCTCTTGGAAAATTGATATTATAGAGTTTCTGAACCTGTAAAAATGAGAAGTCAGCTAGACCAAGGCAATTAATGCAATGATTAAGAGAAATTGGAACCTCAGTTCCAGCATTTACCATCTGTGTGATTTTGGCTATTACCTAACTCTCATATGTTTACACTTCTATAATACTGGAATAGCAATCATATTTAGAGTGTTCTTTTTGAGAATAAAATGAGATAATTTATATAAAGTGCTTTGCAGAGTATGTAGCATATAATAAGCCCTCAAAAAGTTACTCTCAAACATAATATTAATTCATTTACTAATCCAACCCATTTACTGAAGTCCTTGTCATGTCAGATATACAAAAAACAAGCAGGAGGGGCACCTGAGTGTCTCAGTTGATTAAGCATCTGACTTTTGATCACAGCTCAGGTCTTGATTTCATGGTTGTGAGTTTAAGTCCCATGTTGGGCTCCATGTTAGGCATGAAGCATACTTCAAACAAACAAAGCCAAGTAAGACATCCCCAAGAATTTCCAGTTTATTAACGTCAGGGGACAAATAAAAAGGCAATTATCAAATAGAGGAAACGCTCTCAGAGACAACAGAGAATTTTAGGAGTTTACAAAAATGGAAGCTGAATTACATTTATATAACAGACTAGCAATATACTTTGAAACTTCAATATTTTCAAATTCTACTTTATAATAAGACTAATGTTTATTAATTAATAAACTAATTCATTTGGTCATGAAGCACTTAACACAGGCCTAATATGTGTGAGGCCAAGGATAAGATATAGCATCTGATCTAATCTTTACATGAGGATGCTCTGTTATTCTCTCCATTTTTTAGATAAGGAAACTCTCAGAGAAAAAAAAATATGCCTTAAGTCACCACACCTAGTAAGTAGCAGAGCTGCAGTGTTGAATCAAGATCTATCTGCCTCCAGAGCTCCCTGCAATTCAGTTTTAGTATAAGTATTTGTTAAATTTGCATCTATTGTTTTTGTAGGATTTTATCTAATATACATTGTCTACGAGAAGCATGCTCCCTCATTACTGGGTATCATTTTCCATAGAATGTAGGATTAAGAATGAACATTTTCTTTTGTTTTAGTATACAGTTTTCTATTTAGTTTACTGATATTTTATAAATTGTTAATGTAGTTTCTTAGATGTTTATGTAGAACGTTCTTCTGTAATATTATTCATTAGAATCCCTTTCAAAACCTTAAGATTTTAGCTTTTGGTTTCTTGTATATTATTTCTTAAACATTTACTAATAACTTGCATTTCCTTAGCCAGAGATTGAAGTAATTAACAAAATCTGCTCTTTTTTTAATGAGGTCACATTTTCTTTTCTGGTTGAATACAGAGATTTTTTTATCTAAACTGATGATTTACTCTAAGGTCATGTTGTTACTGGGGAGCACCAGTATAGTTTTGGTTTTAATCTCAATGGAGAAAGATCAAATAGTATGTGATCACTGAGTTTAGGATTTGAAGGTGGTGGCAATGCAGCTTTGAAATAATTTTAAAATGTCATTGGTGTTTTTTTGTTTTGTAAGACTTGAGATATGAACGTCCTTTAGATCAAAGCCAAAGCTTTGGAATAGGGTAAAATTTCAAGCATCATTTTCTGTTTCATAATATTACTTTATATTTCTCTTCGGTTTCTAGAATTTCACTTCTTTTAAAAAAATGAATCAGGCAAAAGCATTAATGATTACAACTTCTGTTCTGTTTTTGTAACCCATGAGGTTATGTTTACTTATTTTCAGTTACTTCTCAGAATATGATCTTCAGAGAAGTACATGCTGGCTTTAGGTGTTCCTTCGTAGTTATTGAAAAGATATCTGTGCCTGACTTTGCTGTATACACGTTCCTGTTTATGATTGGAGGGTGGGTAGAACTGCACATTTTCTATCCAGGGAAGAGGCTGAACAATTATGAAGCTTTGATTAATACTATTGATGCTTTAATGGCCCATTTTATATCCTGAACACTGGGGGGAAATACATTCCCTCCTATAAAGACTGTGGTTCTTAGGATTCACTTAGCATAGATAGCAAAAAGCATGAAAGATCTCTTGTCTCACAAGAAGAAATGGGTGGCTGTATAATGCCAGTTGCATATATTACTGAACGGTTACAGAGGAGAGGAAATTACCCAGTCAGAATAGATATGTCTCTGTAGCCTTGTATCCGCATTCTAATAGCCACAGAGTTTATCTTAGTCTGAATGGAGCTCTAAGTTATTAATTGTTTTAAAGATTTCATTGATTTCTGTTAATCTAGGTAATGTGCCTTACTAAATTCGGTAGTTTATTTTGCTTTTCAATTAACCTTTTACTTTTGTTATATCATTTTTTATTAAAAACAAAGGTTTTATCTGCATTTTAATGGTATGCCTACCTTAGCATATTATGAATTATATTTGGCTATCTGTACTGCAATTTTCCTGAATACTTTAGGATAATGGCAAATCATAATGGCTCAGTATTTTATTGCAGGTTATCACTAATACAAAACATTTTAAAAGTTACTTGGATAAATTATAGAATCTTTCTGTATAACCAAAATATATATTTTAAAGAATTTTTTTTTTTTTTGTATTTTTGGAATACAACCTGAAAGAAATGTAATGCTTACTTGGCTTTCACTTTTCCAATATGGGAAATAATAATTACTTCAACTTAAATACAAGTTATTTTAATTTTGTAAAATTAATGGTTACAAAAATATGCTATAAGCTCTTTGACTATTTAAAGCAAGTGTTTAAAAAATAGTACATTCCAAAAGAAAGGCTACTGTGCTTATACTTCCTGTGTTTATAAAATATTACACTGGCTTATATAGATTCATTAATATTCAAGTACAATCTGCCTAATGAAGGTTTTAATTTACTTTGTCAGTTGTAAAGTTATCTCTATGTTCATAAAAACATTCGTGAAATGGTCCCACATGATGCTGAAGTAGGTTCTCTATTCTTCATTCCTGGGGAGTCACATTCACACATAACTTTTGTACCAATTAAAAACTGTTAATGACAAAACATTGTAATTGATTAGTCTTTGTATGTTTACAGCTCACTTTAATTGCTGAAAAACGCCATTTGTCAGTTTCATGTTCTATTGACAATGCTATTGATTTATCTGAATTTGGCTTTGTCTTGTCTCTCGTACATAAAACTCACATATGCAGTTCAAATGGGAAATGACTGTATTGATTTCCTTAACTTGAGCCCAAATGCTAAAGATTTTTGGATAAGCTTTCTCATTACTTAAGCCAAAATCAATAAGAAAGAGCATCTTTTAATGAAAGAGCAGTTTGAGCAACGTACTTCAGAAATAGGGTCCTGTTCATTCTTTGCTTTACAAATCGATCTCCTAGGTTCCTTAAGTGAGGTCCAATTGGTTGACATTGTGGTTTGTCTTTGTGTGTAAACTTGCAGCTTCAGAAAAGAGAAGATGAGCTACAGAGACAGTGGAAAGAAACTCTCTCCCTGAGAAAGAGTTCACTAGCAAGTGTATAATCTAGTGTTGAAATGCAACACAATTTACAAATATACCAGATAATTATTACATCTATTAAGTTTATACTTTATGTTTGCACAATATTTTAAAAGTTTTTTCACTGGTTTATCTTTTTAATATCCATGTATGCATATTATATGCATTTACATTAATCTTATTTTAACATTTACTTTTATTTCAGAAAGCTTCTCAATGCTGCAGTTTTTATTTATAGAATGCAAAAAAATAATTCATTGAAACATCAGGTCATTTTTAAAATAACTACTTTTTGTTAGGTGATCTTTTTAATCTTCATTGTTTTTCATTGTTACATTTCCTATTTTCTACAGGAAAACAAACAACTGGAGGTGAACTATAGAAATAAAGCGCCCATACTGAGGAACAGCAAAATGATCTGAACATATAAAACAAGTTATATGGACAGGCCAAACGTCAGGTACTGTAGTATGATATCATTAACTTCCGTGAACTACATAAATTAAGCTGATTATGCCTTCACTTAATTAACTGAGAATGACCTATTGATGTATAGGCCGAGTTAGCTAGAGACCGCTTGCTGCACTGTACTTAATTTATTGGTTTTCAATTAGTTCTTCTCTTGCCTGTGATTGTTGAGAAAAAAAAAATGTCCATCTATGTTCTGAAGCTTGGTTTTATGCACAGTGAGTTTCTATCTAAAATTTTATCCCAACTAGTATTTTTTCTTTGCCAATAATGTTTAGGTAGTTTTGAATTTTTTTCATTGTTACATATAATTTGGTTTCTGGAATAAAAGAAATATACAGATGAATTCATCTTGTTAGTGTTGTGATATTATGAGTTTATCTTTATAAAAGATTCCTACGTTCAAGAACTATTTTGCTCTAATTACATTTTGGAAATTAACTTTTGCCAAATTTATTGTTAAACTATACTTTGGTTGAACAATCTCAGTGAACAAAGTTCCTTGGTAAGCCTTCAAATTTTTTGAGACTTTTTTTTTTTTCTCTAAAAACATGAGAGTGTTTTTGAGTGGGAAGGTTATAGTATGAATGGTCATTCTCAATTTCTTGTGTTAAGTAGGACTAATATATATGAGAATACCTTCAGACATAATTTTTTTCTTCAAATTTTGACCTTGCATATACTGATTTGGTGAGGACTGTTATGTTAAACATCATTATATTGCCTTCTACTATGTGGATTTTATAATCTACTAATCAATAGATATTTATTAGATCATTCTTATGTTCTCAGTATCTAAACCTTAGAACATTTCACTAGGGATTGGTAGTCTGAGTTTAGGCATTATAATTATTTCAATAATTTTTTATTGACAGTTATTGTAATTAGTCAAATTATGAGAGTAAACTAAATGTGAAGAAAGTATGTGATTCTGCTTTGGCAATTTGCTTTATCTCTCCTAAGTTCAGATCTGTATCTGAGAAAAGCTAATAACGGAAATTAGACTCAGAACCCTTTGAGGTACTTGCTGACTCTTTCACATATGTCGAATAAGTATTACTTGTTTAGAAATTCAGAAAGATGAATATTTCCATGGGTTGGAGTAATCGGGGCTGGGCTAAAGATTTAATTGCTCCTAGAAGACCTACACAGGTAGCATTATAGTTGATCATCTGTGTTAAAATTTCAGAACTCAGAATTTAATTAATACTGTAGAAGCTTGTAGGCATATGAAGATTTAACATTCTCATTATTTGTGAATAACCCTGAAAGCTCATAAAGAGTGGTAGCAATGTATGCATCACAATTTTGAATCTCATACCCTGTGCACATACCATAGCAGTAATTTAGCAGCTATATTCAAAGAAGTATTGTTGTTTTCTATACATTTTCATATATACAATGATGTAGGCAATGACTGGGTTCCTTAAACTCCTAGCCATATTTCTGTGAAATTTAAGAGAAAAAGTGTTTGCCATGACAGAATTTGTGAATTAGGGGGTCTACAAAGATCTTGTTTGGAAATATTGAAAGCCTATTATTTCTGGAAAATCTAATGTAGTTTTCTGTGTTAGAGGGGAATAAAACTTACACTTTGGGAAACGTATTTGAAACTCACTTTTAGTTTTGTAATTCATAGAATTTCAGTTAGACACCAGAGCAGAGAAGTTATGTATATGGTCTGTGTGTGTGTGTGTGTGTGTCTCTGTGTGTGTGTGTCTGAGAGAGAGAAAGAGAGAGACTGATAGACAAATTAAAGTATTCAGGGTCAGGGGAAATTTTGAATTGGAGATGTAAATTAGGAAAATGTTAACATATCAGTTGTATTAAAGCCAAGAGAAGGGATGGGACGACCAAGAAGTAAATGCTATGGAAAAAGAAAATCAAGGAGAAAGAAGCTTTGTTTGTATTCCAACATTAAGAGGTCAAGGATATGAAGAACCTGGAAAGGAATTCAACAGCCAGTGATAATAAGAAATCCAGAAGAGTCAGGAGCTTTAGAATCCAAGTAAAAAAGTGTTTCAAGGAGAGAGAAGTGATCACCTGTGTTAAATCCTGCTTATAGTCAGTAAGATAGGAACTAAAAATTAACTGTCTTAGGTCATTGGCAATATTGAAAAAAAAACCAATCTTAGTGTCTCGGTGGGGGCATATTTATTCTGATTGTAATGGTCAGCATTACAGAAAAAATGATAATGCAGAAAATAAAGAGGATCATTACTGGAACAATGTCTTGAGAATGAAAGAGCTGATAGGATCTTCTAGAAAAATTGAAATTTTGGCCATAGTTAAGAACATGGGGAAATCTTCCCCAGTCGTATGAAAGAAGGTAACTGGACACAGACACAAGTGGATAAGTAGATGTGATAGTCTTGAGCTATTGAACTTTACAGTGAAAGACAAAGTAGGGTTACCAATTTATTTTTATTTTTTTAGGGTTATCAATTTGAAATAAGGTTGGGGAAAGAAGTGTTGGAAGGTTGAGAAGTGAGAAGAAGGGATGAAATAATTTTCTTGCACAGTAAGGGAAGAAATTGGTCATAAAAGTTAATCAGCATGTTTAAAATACTCAGCTCTATTCTAATTGAAAGTTTATCTGATCCAAATTTGCTCATACCAACAAGTCTATTATTCTAACATTTAACATTTTATATGAAACTGTGTATTCAGTTTCTGTCCATTCACTAGATTATGAACAGCTTGAAGGCAAGATGTATATTTGATTCATTTTTATATTCACAATATCCAAATGCAGTCTCTAGAATAAAATGTGAAATTAAAAAATGTTTGATAAAAAATGTTTGATAGATGAATGAATAATCTATGTGATATATCGTATGTTGTTCTAAAGGCATACAAACAGGCAAATATATTTACATTGGGAAATTTGATGCTTAGATGCCATTTCATATTGAAATTGAACTATCACTTTTTATAGTCCAGCAATTTTTTTTTAACTTTAGGTGCATTGCTGAGTTAATCATTCTCCTTAGTTCATGCACATGATTACTATTGGTTCACAAAGACCTCATAAAGGCCTCTCTCTCATAATTTTTATTTAATTTTTTAATAGAAAATTATTTCATTTCCACAAAGATTATAGGAGAATATGGTTTGCCAGCAAAGACTGTGATAAGTCTTTTGGCTTTTGACAGTCTCATGGATAAAATATGGTATCTCTTTAGACTCATTACAGTTTTAATTTTAATTTCTATAATTTAAATGAAATTGAACATCTTTTCATATGTTTAAAGGCTATTTATATTTTTTATGTGAATTACCTGTTCATATCTGATCATTCCAATACTGCGGTCATTTAGTTCCTTGACATTCTTTTCTTCAGTGAGAAAGTCTTATATTAAAATAACTTTTCCAATAACTGCAAACCTTGCATAATCTCACATTTACTCATGACCTCATATTCTTCTACTTTCTTCTGAACTTTAAGCTCAATAAGCTTTATTTTTAATATTCTCATTACTTGCAACTGGTTTTATTAGTTCATCCGACTTAATAGGAGAGAACATCTAACCTCATTATTTACACATTTACTAAAGCAGCTGAATATTTATGCTTTCTATTCCATCTGATATTGCTTAAGTGGAAATATTTTCTGAAGGTTCTAAGGTTCTTGATATTTTTTCCTTACATTAAGGGTTTAATTTGATATTTCTCTGTGGGTTAGCATCCTTTTACTATGAAGTATGGGTATCCTGCCACCAGGAACAACCAACCAGCTTAGCAAACAGAATAATTGGTACCATTCTTTTCACATACACAAAAGTAAGTTAAAACAGAGTAGAGCTTTTATCATCAATTGATTCTTAGAAGTCCTTTCTTGATATTTCAGCCCCAAGGCTTATATCAAAGTTGTTTCCTTCAATGTGGAAACTTCAAGCTTCCAATTCACCAGTCTGCAAACCCTGAGCATCAAAGCAGACCTGCCCTGTGATCCACAGCTAAGCACTTACTTTCTTGAAGTGCTGCTTAGTGCTCTGATTCACCATCAAGATCTGAAGGTGCTGTTATGAGAAGATAAATTAGGGAACCAGACGATTAAACCCTTTGGCCTCCACTGAGATCTTCCTGAGCAGGAGCACTTGTCTCCAATTCCTCTTTGACCTGTTATTGTTTCCATATGGCGGCCACTGCTCAGGATTCTCACTTGACTTACACACGATTCCTGAGAGATTGACATGTGTGAGGATCCTGATTGCTTCAAACAGTAGTTGTTGAGAGTCCAAGTAAACCAAAGGGTCTATACCATTGTATATTATCTTCTCTTTAGCTACCATTTTATTTAACGCCAGAACTTGTGTTCTTTTCTACTATTCTGACCATTAAATCTGTCATTTTTTTATTTTTAAAAATTCTGTGGTAGTTTCTCATTTCTATCTGTCAGGCTGATAGCTTTATAGTTTCCTTACTTAGAGAGGTCATGATTTTAAAATAGTTATGATCCATATCCTTATATAAATTGAAATATGAACAAGAGGGAAACCAAATGTGTATAATTTATTAATATTGCCTACATATCAAGTTTTCATCATTTTATCCAACTTTTCTCATGTGTCATGTGTTCTGTGTTCATCTACCACTATGTGATACATACAAGAAGCTAGGTTACTCACCTCATTGTTTTGCCTGATAAATGACTTAAAATATAAGTTGGGAATGTTAGATCTTTGTTGGTTTAAATATGTTCATTAATACTGGAGTGGAGGGAGGAACCATTCCTCAGATCCTTTCATGGCTGATCTTCTAGTCATGTTGGTTATCTTGATAAATGTCTAAATCCATTTCTTTATTTTTCTTCCACTACTTGGTTCAGGTCTTTGACCTCTTCTATTTACCCTCTTGTTGGTAGATTAGACTTAAAATGTGCAACATATCCACATGCAGAAATCTGATCAGATTAATCCTCTGCCTAAAATCCTTTTATATTCCCAGCTAACTTGAATTTCTTTTCAATCCAAAGCCATCAGGAGGAGGCAAAAGAGAAGCAAACTCAAATCGTGCTTTGATTTTCTCATTCCCAATCAATACGAACAATTCTACCTGTTTTTTTTTTTTTTTACTTATTAGGAACATTGAAAACTATATTTAAAGAAAAAGTCAGTGTCCACTGTGATAATGCTGAGTAGTGAATATCTTCCAAATGTCAGTGTCTTACAATGTCAAACATTCGCTTTTCTTGTCAATAGATCTTTGGATTGGTTGAGGTAGTTTGCTGCAGGTACTTCTGGTTTTCTCCACATGTCTTTCTTTTTTGGTATGAGTGCTGTTTGTGGTCTCTTTCTTTGTGAAGCATGCAGAAACAACAGAGACAGGTCAAATAATACAAGCACATTTCATTTTGAATATGTTTTTGTGTATGGTGTAAGAAAGTGGTTCAATTTCATTTTTTCTTTTTTGCATGTTGCTGTCCAGTTTTCCCCAGCACCATTTGTTGAAGAGACTTTTTTCCCCCCATTGGATATTCTTTTCTGCTTTGTTGAAGATTAGTTGACTATAGGATCGAAGGAATATTTCTGGGTTCTCTGTTCTGTTCCATTGATCTATGTGTGTTTTTGTGTCAGTACCATGCTGTCTTGATGATCACAGCTTTATACTTCAGCTTGAATTGTGGAATTGTGATGTCTCCCACTTTGCTTTGCTTTGTCAACATTACTTTGGCTCTTAAGGGTCTTGTGTAGTTCCATACAAATTTTATTTTATTTTTTTAAAGATTTTATTTATTTATGTATTCATGAGAGACACACACACGCAGAGAGGCAGAGGCACAGGCAGAGGGAGAAGCAGGCTCCCTGCAGGGAGCCTGTTGTGGGACTCAATCCCGGGACTCCAGGATCACGCTCTGAGCCAAAGGCAGACGTTTAACCGCTGAACCACCCAGGCATCCCAGTTCCATACAAATTTTAGTGTTGTTTGTTCTAGCTCTGTGAAAAATGCTGGTGTTATCTTGATTGGGATTGCATTGAATGTGTAGATTGCTTTGGGTAATGTAGACATTTTAATAATATTTTGTTTCGATCCATGAGCATGGAATGTTTTTCCTTTTTGTGTGTGCTCTTCAATTTATTTCATAAATATTCTATAGTTTTCAGCATACAGATCTTTTACCTCTTTGGTTAGGTTTATTCCCAGGTATCTTATAGTTTTTGGTGCAAATGTAAATGGGATTGATTCCTTGATTTCTCTTTCTGCTGCTTCATTATTGGTGTATAGAAATGCAATAGATTTATTTACATTGGTTTCATATCCTGCAGCGTTGCTGAATTCATGTATCAGTTATAGCAATTTTTTTGTGGAATCTTTTGAGTTTCTACATAGTGTATCATGTCCTCTTTAAACAATGAAAGTTTGACATCTTCCTTAGAAATATAGATGCCTTTATTTCTTTTTGTTCCTTGATTGCTGAGATTAGGACTTCTAGTACTATACTGAACAACAGTGGTGAGGGTAGACATCCTGTCATGTTCCTGACCTTGGGGAAAAACTTTCAGTTTTTTGAGGATTATATTGGCTGTGGGTCTTTCATATATGATGTTGAGGTATGTCCCTTCTATCCCTACTTTCCTGAGATTTTGCAGCAGGAAAGGATGCTCTATTTTGGCAAATACTTTTCCTGAATCTTTGGAGAGGATCATATGATTCTTATACTTTCTTTTATGAATGTGGTATGGCACATTGATTGATTTGAGGATATTGAATCACCTCTGCAGCCCAGGAATAAATCCCTCTTGATCATGGTGAATGATTTCTTTAATGTACTGTTGGATTTGATTAGACAGTATCTTGTTGAGAATTGTTGCAACCATGTTCATGAAGGATATGGGTCTGTAATTCTCCTTTGTAATAGGGCCTTTGTTTGGTTTTGGGATCAAGGTAATGCTGACCTCATAGAATCAGTTTGGAAGTTTTCCTTCCATTTCTATTTTGTGGAACAGCTTCAGAATAGGTATTAATGTTTCTTTCAGTGTTTGGTAAATTCCCCTGGGATGCCATTTGGCCCTGGACTTTTGTTTGTTGGAAGATTTTTGATTAATGATTCAATTTCGTTGCTGGTTATAGGTCTGTTCAAATTTTCTCTTTCTTTCCATTTCAGTTTTGGTAGTTTATATGTTTCTAGAAATTTATCCATTTCTTATAGATTGCCCAAGTTGTTGGCATATAATTTTTCATGATATTCTCTTATAATTGCTGTATTTCTGCAGTGTCTGTGATATCTCCTCTCTCATTCATGATTTTATTTATTTAGGTCCTTTCTCTTTTCTTTTTAGTAAGTCTGGCTAGGAGTTTATCAATTTTGTTAATTCTTTCAAAGAATCAGCTTCTAGTTTTATTGTTCTACTGTTCTACTGTGTTTTTTTTTGTGTGTGTGTGTTTGGGTTTTTTTGTTTGTTTGTTTGTTTTCTACATCATTCATTTCTGCTCTAATATTAATTATTTTCCTTCTTCTGCTGGCTTCAGGCTCTATTTTATGGTCTTTTTCTAACTTCTGTAAGAGTAACTTTATGTTGTGTATTTGAGACTTTTCTTGGTTTTTGATGAAGGCCTATTTTTCTATACACTTCCCTTTTCTGACCACATTTACTGCATCCCAGGTTTTGGGATGTTGTGTTTCCTTTTTCACTTATTTCCATTTAGTTTTTTATTTCTTCTTTAATTTCTTGGTTAACTCATTCATTGTTTAGTAGGATGTTCTTTTTTTAAAAGATTTTTTAATATACTTATTTGAAAGAGAGAGAGAGCAGAGTGAGAGAGAGAGAGAACGGGGGGGGGGTGGCAAATGGAGAGGGAGAAGCAGACTCCCCACTGAACAAGGACCCTGATGTGGAGCTCAATCCCAGGAACGTAGGATCATGACCTGAGCCAAAGGCAGACACTTACCTGACTGAGCCATCCAGTCACCCCTAATAGGATGTTATTTAACCTCCATGTATTTGTGGTCTTTCCAAAAATTTTGTGGTTGACTTCAAATTTTATAGCATTGTGATCTGAAAATATACATGGTATGATCTGTCTTTTTGTATAGTTGAGGTCTGATTTGTGACCCAGTATGTGACCTGTTCTAGAGAATGTTTCATATGCACTCAAAAAGAATATGTATTCTGCTGTTTTAGGATGAAATGCTCTGAATATGTCTGTTAATTCCATCTGTTCCTATGTGTTCTTTAAAGCCATTGTTTCCTTGTTGATCTTCTGCTTAGATGATCTGTTCATTGTTGTGAGTAGGGTATTAAAGTCCCCTACTATTATCATGTTATTATCAATGCGTTTTTAAAAAATTACTTATTAATTGTTTATATTTGGCTGCTCCCAAGTTGAGGCTGTTAATTTTACAATGGTTAGATCTTATTGTTGAATTGACTTATTTATTATGATATAATGCCCTTCATCTTTTCTTACAGTCTTTGGTTTAAATTCTAGTTTGTCTGATATATGTATGTCTACTCCAGCTTTCTTTTGATATCCATTAGTATAATGGATGGTTCTCCACCACCTCACTTTAATTTCACTGGAGGTGTGTGGGGGTCTAAAATAAGTCTCTTGTAAGCAGTATATCAATGGGTCTTGATATTTTTATCCATTCTGATACCATATGTCTTTTGATTGGAGTATTGAATTCATTTGTATTCAGAATAATTATTGATAGATATGAATTTAGTGTCATTTTATTACCTGTAAAGTCATTTTTCCTGTAGTTTGTCACTTTTCCTTTCTAGTCTTTGTTGCTTTTGTCTCTCTTTCCTGCTCAAAGGGTCCCCTTTAGTATTTATTGCGCAGTTGGTTTGGTGTTCACAAACTCTTTAAGTTTTTGCTTCTCTTGGAAACTCTTTATTGCTCCTTCTATTCTGAATGGTAGCCCTAATGGATAAAGTATTCTACACTGCATATTTTTTGCATTTAGCCTGTTGAATATATCATTATCATGCCACTGTCTTCTGGTCTGCTAGATTTCTGTGGACAGATCTGCTGCTAACCTTATGTGTCTGCCCTTGTAGGTTAAGGATCTTTTGTCCCTAGGTGCTTTTAGAATTCTCTATCTTTGAATTTTTCAAATTCTGATGTGTCTTGGTGTTAATCTGTTTTTGTAGATTTTGAAGGGAGTTCTCTGTGCCTCTTGGCTTTGAATATCTGTTTCCTTCCCTAGATTAAGGAAGTTCGCAGCTATCATCACTCTCTGCCCCTTATTCCTGCTCTTCTTCTGGGAGTCCTATGATAAAAATATTATTTTACTCTATGGAATTACTGGATTCCCTAAATGTATCTTCACCATCTAGTAGTTTTTCTTCCTTTTTCTTCTCAGCTTCATTATTTTCCATAATTTTATCTTCTATATCACCTATTTGATCCTCTGCTCCTTCCATCTTCATTGTGATTACATCCAGTCAGTTTTATATCCCAGTTGTACATTTTTAAAAATTCTGGCCTGGATAGTTTTTTTTTAGGTCTTTTATCTTTGTAGCCAGGGTTTCTCTAGTGTCTTCTATACTTCTTTCAAACCCAGTTAGTATCCTTATGGTTGGGTTCTAAATTCTTGTTCAGATATATTGCTTGTATCCATTTTGAGCAAATCCCTGGCTATGATTTTTTATTGATCTTTCCTTTGGGGAGAATTTCTCCATCTAGTCATTATGTCTAGGTTTCTATCTGTTGCATATTATGAAATCTTGTTTTGTTTCTTGCTCCTGAGAGTAGTACTATATTAAGAAGGGGTCAAAAAAAAAAAAAAAAAAAAAAGATGAGGTCATACACTGTCCAGGACCTGGTGTTTCAGAAAGTATTTCTGATGTATGCTGTGTGCACTCTGCTGTTGTGTTTTGGCTGCTCTTTCCCACAGGCCAGTCTTCTATATAGTTCCTTCTTGCTTGCAATGGGGAGTATTTGGACCTTTAACTAGTTGTGCTTTGATTTGTTTGTTAAGCCTGCTTTTTTTTTTTTTTAAAGTGTCCTGATCCAAGAAAAGAAAAAAGGAAAAGTAACAAAATAAGCAAACAAACAAAAATTTATAAGCCTGATTCCAAAGAATAGGGTAGAAAGAAGGAAAAAAGAAGAAAAAAATGAAGAAACCTTATCCAAAAAATGAGAAAAGGAAAAACACCATTCAACCAACAAACAGAAATCTAGGAGAAAAACCAATTAATTTAACTTAATTTAATTAAAAAACAAGCAAGCAAGCCTAGTCTTATTTTCATCAGAACAGAAGCTGACTCTATGATCAGCAGACCCTAGTACATGCGGGGGGGGGGGGGGGTGCTTGTGTTGATCTTCTCAGGGAGGGGCCACCTGTGCTGGCTCACAATCAGATTTGCCCTTGCAAAGATGCCCCTCCTGGGTTCAGGGAAGAAGGGTTTTGTATATGTGACCTCAGCCTCCATTGGAAGCACTATGTTTCTCTCTGAATTCTTACTGTGCTGGTGAGTGGGGTAGCCAGGAGAGGTGAGAGGTGATGTGGAAGACGACATCACCTTGCCCTCTTGTCTCTGGGGAGAGAAACTCCCAGCCATTGCTGTTGAGGAGATCTTCATAGAAAGGTGAGTAATCTTCTCTCCTGTGTCCCAGGCTTTTTGTCAGATTTCTGCCCTTAACCTTTCCATGCTCAGACCACTGAGACACCTGGTACCACAGTTACTTATCTCTTGCCAGTGGCTGGGACCCAAAATTCCGAATCTTAAAGGGTTTAACAAGGAGTAGACCTGCTCCCCTCCCTCAGAGGAGACTTGCAGCATGCCTGGCACTTTTCTCTCCCAGAAAAGCAGTCATAGGGCGCTGGTAGCTAGAGTCTATTGGGATGCACAATGAAAAGGTATGACCAGGTCCTCTGCTTTCTGCACATGCCTCTTTCTCCTGTTGCTGAATGGCTGCTCAGTGGGTCCTTTGTCCTGGAGAAGCAAAATACCCTCTTCCAAATGCACTCTAGAAAGATAAGTGATCTCTCCCAGTGCAACCCAGGAAATACCCTCACTGTGGCATATTTGAGAATCCTACCCACTGCTCTCTCCCTAATTTAGCTCTGTGAAAAGGATTCTCTTTCCCTCTCTGCACCATAGCTTTTCTCTACCTCAGTTCATGACTCTGAACCCCTATATGCCATGTTCTTTCCCTCCAGTGGTGCAGATTGTTTTCTTAGTCCTCAGGTTGATCTTAGCTGTTCAAAATGATGGTGTTGCTCTAGATGTGTTTGAGGGACTAGGCAAGCTCAGGGTCTTCCTCCTACTCCACCATTTTAACTCCTCCTTTTTTCAACACAAGCATATTTCAGTCCTTGCAGATCTTATGTGCTCACATGACGTTGTCTGATGATGTCACATAATAAAGAAACATACTTAACCCATAGTGAAACCATGACAGGCATATAGAGGGCATGGAAGATAATAAATAAATAATACTATCTACAACAAAAGAAGCTCTTTTGTGCTATGCAAAAAAAAAATTTTTTTATGCAAAAGTTTTAAAACAATTGGTCTGCCAGATAAAATGCAAACCTTAAGAAACAAAAGCCTATATGACCTTTACTTACCTTTCATATTTTTCCTACTGCTTTCTGTTATACCTTAGTATAATTGTAGCAAGTGATTGTAATTGTAATTGTAGCAAGTGAATCATAACAGTTTCATATGCATACATCTTTTTCTCTCTTTTGAATGCCCTATCTCTTCTGTGGGAAACTAGTTCTTTTTTTTTTTTTTTTTTTTAAAGATTTTGTTCATTTATTCACAAGAGACACAAAAAGAGAGATGCAGAGACACAGGCAGAGGGAGAAACAGTCTCCATGAAGGGAGCCTGATGTGGGACTTGATCCCGGGTCTTCAGGATCACACCCTGGGCCAAAGGCAGGCGCCAAATCACTGAGCCACCCAGGGATCCCTGGGAAACTAGTTCTCGTCCCTGATTACCCAGCTTATTGTTAATTCTTGCTATCCCCAAATAAAGCATTTTCCTGACCAAAATTAATAATCATTGTATTTTGAAACCTAAAGACTCACATGTAGTTCATCCAATGAAAGATAGGTGCAATTTCAGCAAAAGTCTGTAAAGGAATGCTGCTGAATCTGATTTTGTCCACTCTGATTCAATAATGTTGATTGAAGTATTTAGATTGGACATAATTTTTCCCAGACTTTAATATACTATAGTATTTCCTGAAAGAGGCATATCATGAGATAATAGTGGCATAGACTTTATAGTTAACAACCATAATTCATATAAAATAGATAATAGATGATATTATCTGAAGCAAAGTTCTCATATTACTTTTTCGTTAGGGAAAATATCAAAGACTATGTTCTGTGGTTTGTATTCCTCTTCTTCTGGTCTTATCCATATTCTAACACTCTACTGTTTATCTTAAAGTCTTCCTAAATTGTTCTGTGCTACATTGCGATGTTGCTTTCTTATGTCAGAGATCTTATTATTCATTTTCTACTTATAGATTTGCTTCAAAAACAGATTTTAACCAGCAGATTTAATCGTTTGTACAGCTAAAGAAGCATCCTTCACTCCGGTGATTGCTGCAAAACATTGTCTTCTCAACTTTTAATACCCCTACGGATTTTTTTTTAATAAGGCTAGTTTATTACTCCCTAAGCTGTGTACTTTGCTCCATATCATTGGACCATTTGTGTTATACTCATGCAGCAAGGAAAGGGGTTTTGTTTCATTGTTTTTCTTTGGCAAGAGCAGCAACTCAGTGTCAGAGCTGAATATGGTTTTAGATGGAACTGAAATGTGGATGCTACAATACTAGTTAAGTAAACAATGCCTTGGTGGCTCAGGCTTTTCTGTTTCTATGTTATGGTTATTGTCTAGTAGGTTGTATATACATCATGTCTACAAAAGATAGAAATTCAATCTGTACTTATAAGGAACTTCTCATGGTAGATGACAGAAGAACAAAAGCACAGGTATGCTGAAGATGGCTCCCTCTGTATCAAGAGACTGGATGGTTTAGCACTTCTTTGGAATTGCTTATTCAGTAATGTATCGATAGCTTGAAATTGACCATAGTAGGGATATTTACTGTATGGAAATTGGCAAATGTTTCAAATCAGACTTTTTTTTTCAGGATCTAGTTTCCTAGTATACCAGGGCCAAGCCTTGCACTTACATATATATTTTTATTACTTTTCTTATGATTGTCAGATTTGTAAGTCCCATGTAAATTTTCTTTCTTCTAATTCCTAGTGTTTTGTATATTTTTAAACCACACATTCTATTTTTTTTTCTACTTAAGATAATCACATGGGCAGTACTTTTTTTTCCGTTTTTTTTTTTTTTCTTTCTATTAATCCTTAAATTCTTTGTTTTGTTTTGTTTTATTCTTCTCAGGATTCTGGTCATATAAAAAGATTCTTATGTTATATATTTCAAAATTAAAATGAATACCTTACTTAGCATGTCATGTTACGTTAAAATGGTATCTATAAACATTTACTGTTTATTAATTCCAAAAATTAGTTTATATAGGGAATTTTCAGTGCATCTAAAGAATTTTCTGATTTAAATGCAAAGATCCAAGTTGGTTGTCTGTTTTTTAAGCCAGTTGTCTTAAAAATATTCTCCCCCAGAGAATCTAAATTTAAAAGAAAAGAAAAATAGAAATAGGAAACTATTTAAGTAGACTTTTTCAAACAAATACTAAATATCAAATTTAAATAGATGTTATTAAAGAGTAGTTCTGCAGCTATAGGTAAAACTAAACAAATCAAGACTGTAAAAATTGTATAATTTTGGAGATTTTTTTGATTTTCTTGCTGAGATGTGGTGCTGTGTCCACAAACCATACTCAGGACTTAGGGGATATAAAATATTTGTCACTGTGCCCAGCAGAATAGTCAGTGCCTCAGAATCTACAATAATTGTAAGTAATTAGAAATATAAATAAATGTTGCAGAGAATTTCAGTTTCTAAAAAATAGTGACAAAATTTTATCCTTTTTATACACAAACTCTAGAGTAAAGAAAATAATCTTTATTCATTCATAATTAGAATTTGATATTAGAAATAATAATATTAGATATATGCTCCATAATGTTTCCTGTGTTAGGGCTTTGTATATGTGCATTTACACTTCTTTTTTTTTCTTTCTGTCACTTTATTTTTTTTTTAATTAGCATATAATGTATTATTAGTTTCAAAGGTAGAGGTCAATGATTCATCAGTCTTACATAACACCCAGTGCTCATCATATCATGTACCCTCCTTAATGTCCATTGCCCAGTAATCTCATCCCCTCTACTCCCTCTCTTCCATCAACCTTCAGTTGGTTTTCTATGATTAAGAGTCTCTTATGGTTTGTATCTCTCTCTGATTTCATCTAGTTTTATTTTTTCCTCTCTTCTCCTATGATCCTCTGTTTCAGTTCTTAAATTCTACAATGAATGAGATCACATGGTGATTGTCTTTCTCTGATTGACTTTCGCTTAACAGTATTTCTACTTAAAAATTGTTGGGCTTTTTTCCTTCCTAGCTTCAGAGTCTTGCTCCTCCTACCCTTTATTCAGGTTCAGTTTCAGAGTGGGGAAAAATCCAAGTTGTGGCACTTTAATAGTGGTGTAGCTCTAAGCAATTTGATTTATGCTTCCTTTTCTCTCTTGGTTTAATTAGGAAAACAATACTCCGTACTCCACATACTGCTGTGAGATTAACTGAGAACATGTTTATAAAATATTTAGATAGTGCTTTGTACATAACTAATATTTATCAAACAGATGTTAGCATTATCTTTGACCAACCACCTTCTCTAGTGTCATTCCTTAAGTCTCCCATTGATAATCACTCTCATCTTTTAATATCGGAGTATTTGTTTTAAGTACCCTCCTGTGTTCATTCTTCTTAACTTGTTCTAGATTATAAGGTTCTTGGAAGGACAAGAATTGTTTTTTTTTTTTTATTATTACTCACAGAATCCTAAATCTTTAATGCATTGTCATATTAAAAGAAGATTTTTATTTATTTTTTTTTTTTTATTTTTTATTTTTTTTATTTTTTTTAAAAGAAGATTTTTAAAAAACCTCATTTATTGTTGAAGGTGAACCTATTGATAGACTGATGGAGAAAGAGTTACACATAAATTTATTGTCTGAAAAGATTTCATATTTGCACCCATGTATTCTCTTACACATCACACTCAACTATGCGGCACTTATATTTCTTGTGCATGTCATGTGTAGTTTATTTTCAGAATTCTTGAGATCTGAATGCCTGATATTATATAAATTAGAATTGATTTCTTCAAGATGGACAATAATACATTGGAAAAAATATAGCATATAGTAAAATTTAATAGGAAAAGCAGACTCTTTATTATTAGGTTGTTGTTTCATTGGCAGAAATCTTTGTTTTTTTAACCATTTATTTAGTTATGCCTAAGTAGGTGGGTTACTTTCTCATTATATATGAAAGGCTTAACCTTTTCAAATGTTTTGTGTTTCAACACAGCAGTTCTTGAGAAGCTGAAATTTTAACTCAATAAGCATACGGTACAGAAGACAAACACATAAATCAGTAACAATTTAAAAAAAAATAAAGGTTAGTTTTGTCTCTGTGATGATCAAATGAATGGAAGTCATTTATGTCAATGGCAGTGTTGTGTTTTTGAACTAGCTCCTAATTCCTTTGTTTGCCTCTTGCTTTTAAAATTATTCCTGAAACAAGTACAGTTGCAAGCTAATTTTCTATATTCATTTGCATAATTGCCATCATAACTTCTTTTATCTTCCACCAATTTACACTAAAAGCTCAGAATGTTTCTATACAATTATTGTTTTTTTTTACTTTACGTTTCTAAAGAACTGTTGAAAGAGTTGATAATTTCAGGCCTTATCCTTATAAATATTAACCTAGAATGGAGCAAACAGGTGTCTTCTCATGATATGATCACAGAATAAAGAGGGGAATAATTTGAACACAGTATAAAGAGAGAAATTTATTTTAGAAACTCATAATGGTGTGTTTTAACCAGATATTGGAATATAAATAAGATTAGAGAACATGGATACTAAATGAAAGATATCTTTTGGCTGTGTTTTTATGAGTCATTTTAGATATTTCAAAATTGAAGAAAAAACAAAAGATTGAAAGCACATGCTGGTATATTGACTTAATCATACCAAAAAGAAAATTGTATTTTGGGTACATTTAGGCAGTAATTTTAAACAAAGATCGGATAGACAACATTTTCTTTAATTTACAATTTGATCTTCTATAAATTCATTGATTTTAGTTGAAAGATTGCTTAGGGATTTGACTACATAGTATAGATTCAGACTAAGTTGACGGAAAGTAAATAACCAAACACAATGTGGGATACACAAATTTCTGTCAGATTTACAAACATAAATATTATAGAGAAATTAAATAAATTCATATGTGTACAATGAATACATAATATGTATATAGTGTATATTTATTTAGTAAGAGTTTAATCTTTGAGATATATAAAAATAAATATAGATAGTGTTTCAGTATTTGTTCATAGGACTAACAGCAAATGCAATTTCTAGAATGCATTTTGAGTAAAAGTATTTGATTTATGATTTTTCCATTACCTTATAATATTTTATCCTGCTTCATTTATAGGAGAGTATGCATTTCACCATTTAAAATGCAATTAGAATACTAATATTTATTACATGACTATAATTAATCTAATTTATGTATATTTTATCTAATTCTCACAAAACACTGTGAGGTGTTATTATTATACCAATTTATAAATTAGAACGCTAAGAGTCATAGACATGAACTCCCGAAGATTATTCCTAGTACACAACAAGGCCAAGGTTATGTATTTCCACAACCCAGGGTGTTTCCATTCCAGTATATTACCTCTCATTGCTCAATAATCAGCATTACTTAGGAAATAAATATTCATGCTTCAATGAAATAGTGATAGGACAGAAGTTTTAAAATTGAAATTGAAACACAATAGCACAACTTGGCAAGCATATCTGGAGAAAAGTGTGCATTTCAAACTATACTGCTCTTTAATCAGAGCAAGAATCCCATCTCCCATAATTTAGATTAAAAAAATTAAATATTCCAGTGCCTTATACTGGGATGGGGCAATACACTCTAGTTTATAGTATGCAGTATATATACTGGTTTTTTTCTAAGCTAGTATTAATGGGTTTACTAATCAAAGGATGTTAATGTAAATAGCTTTTCCATGTGTTACCCCTATTGATCCGCTAACAAATGTTGTTTCACAAGTTTAAATTTTGATGATCTAGAGGTCTTACTTTCTAACGATAAAATGCTTCCTCCAAGGGACACACAATGGATTACTTTAAACCAAAAGTGGAGACTGCTATTTGGCTCTTTGGGGCTCTGTGTACCAGTAAGTGATAAAGCAAAGTAGTGAGTTTGTACTGGTTGGGGTGATTAATCTTCAGTTCTAGGAGGGACTGGGTTACAGCTGTACAATGCGAATGAAAATATTTGGAACTCAGAAGATTTCCTAGGATGTTTCTTAGTACTTCCATATTTTGCGGAGCAAGTCCATAGAAAACTATAACAACACAATGCAAGTAGCACTGAACCAATTCAACAACTCAATTCAGACAGTATTAAAAGTTTGAGTCACCTCAGTATGCAAGGGACTTTGAAGAACTGAGGGCAAAGGAGAAAGAATGGATAGAGAAAGAACTTAGATATGTATCAGCTACAATCATGTTGCTACTTGCAGAGATGAAAGCTTTAAGTTATGTATATTTCTTCCCAACTTTTATAATTATATTTACAAATTTAGTAACCAATTATTTTTCTCTTTTCATCACTATTCTCCTACTATCTAACATCATATTTGTAAACTATAATGGATTAAATGTCAGATATTTTAATTATAGGTTCACAAAAAGGTACTGTGTCTCAGCCAGAAGAATGGACCTAAATTAAAAAATGGACAAAAAGACATTGTATCTGTAAGAGGAGAAAGTTAGCATGCTTTTGGTTGTATTCAGGACAGGTATATAATATTAGGTGGAAGCATAGCATTACTATCATTTTTATTTGGAAGTTAAGTGTGATTTAAAAAAGGTTGTTTGGATGCCTAGCTGACTCTGATGGCTTTAGAAGGTGTTGACTTGGGTAAGATGATCTACATTTCCCAGAAATATTTCCTTTTGTTTTTGCTTGTTTTTGCCCACAAGAGATCTCAGTGTGAGACTTGAAAAATAAAGTAGTAGCTATGTCCACTCTAGGATGGTTGATAACCATCTCTTCTGTAGCTCATCAAAGTTTCTGCACTTTGGCTTACTCACATTATTGGCGTGGACCCAGGCCTTCAGCTCCTGGTGGAACTCCACTGTCAACATCTCAGCTCTGAGCCAGGAACAAGTTTGGTTCCTTGATAGAGTGACAGCTCTGTCTACAAGTCATCCATGGCAGTGAGACTGAAGGCTTGGAAATGAAAAGAGGATAATGTGGCCTCCATGTGATACAGGCAAAAGTTTCAGGTCTTCTCTGTTTGCCTATCTTTCAAACCTTATCACCTGTCCTATGCCTTCAGGTCCAGTAGTAGATGGAGATGTAACAGTAGATCAAGATGATGATATTAATCATCTCAAGTGCATAAAGTCAAAGCCTGACAGTAAATCTCTTATTCTACAGCATCACTAGTAGCTTTATTTCTTTAATTTAATTCTGACACTATCTCCTTTCCAATATACTACTCATTCCTCAACAATGATAGGTACTTAGAAATAAATGTTCTACTTCAAGGGCGTGTTGTCATAAAAAAATTTAAAATTGAAAATAAAATATTAAAACCAGACATATGGTCTTCTAAAACTATATTTCAAACTTCAACACTTTGTAGCCAGGAAGAACTAAGTATCTTTAACCATCTCTACCATAATTTGATGTAGAAGAATCAAATCTCTTAGAAGAAATTTTCATTCTTTGACCGTTCATTATCATAATATCATAATGACATTATGCATATTATTATACTGCTATGCATTATAAGACTAAAATCATCTCTAAAAGTGATTTCACCTAATGGGTTATAGTAGGGACTTAAGATATCCCAATTAACCTGGTTATGCATATTGAAATAAGTAGATGTGAATGAATGATGTTTTGTGGCATTACTAACACCTATAAATTGTTTCAAAATTTACATAGATGAACTATACAAATATTTTCTCAGATTCTGTAGACTGTGAATGAAGCCCAGAATTAACAAGGCTCTTACTATTGAAATCTATGTAATAGCCTATTTTAAATTCAATGTTATCTTCCATTGAACTCAGTTAAAAACAATATGAAGGCTATTCATAATAAGCATAACTTTATTTTATCTTTTATTTTTTCCCTCCAAGCACCAAGGACATGTATATAATAATTTTGAATGTGAAATGGTGAATTATGCAAAAACAGCCACTGTATAGAAATATGCACTACTCAAAGCATTTAATGTGCAAATATATAGTTATTCAATTCAAGAAAAAACTACAATAAATTGGATTATTTTAAGATATTATTTTAATAAATTTTGTGTTATTTCATAAAATAAGCTTTTCTTTGGGAAAAGAATAAAGTGGGTCATTTAAAAATGTAACAGTTTTTATTTCATTTTGTAGAAGTTATTATATTCCATTCTTTTTCCATGGCAACTAAGTTTTGTGGTACCAGAGACACTAACAGATATTTTAGTTGAAATATGATTTTGTTTTATTTTGTTTTCATTTGTTTCTGAAGGAGCACACATGCATACATACATATATATACACACTAATTAAAATCATCTAACTTTTGCATTTTGTATATCCTGCCCCTGAGCTGTATAATTTTAAATTTTAAATTATTGAGGAAGACTTTTTTCAATTATTGACATAATAATGTTTATTAATGGCTACTATTATTTGATTATGTCACAACCCTATTAACATTCTCCCATGTTTTCTTCCCATCACTGCCAAAATGAAATCTAATCTTAATATGATGTGTTAAGAATCTTCACTGTTTAACTCCTGCTTACCTTTCTGAATTCATTTACTCTCACTCTGAACAGTGGTTACCAGATACTCAAATTGCATTAAGCTGTAAAATGTGAAACAAACAAAGCAGTAAATAAATTATGGTAATCAAAACAAAACTGGCTATTTATCTGTCAGGATCAAAACAATGCTTCCATGTGTTACTCCTTTTGTTTAATAAAATAGTGAACATTTAAAAACCTGAAAAAAATAAAATATGATTAATATCAAAATAAAGGTGAGTTTTATAAAATACATAGAAGCAGATTTTTAAATTAAATCCAATCTCTTTCTAAAAAGTTTTCTAATTTTGTTATGGAAAGTGAAGTGTTCTTCACAGAACGGTTTTTATCTAAGAGCCAATGAATGGGAACTACGACCAAGAGCTGCTTGTTCACAGGATCTGTTGTTTCCTGTGTTGTGAATGTCATTTCTCAATTATTTTGCTTATTAAATGTTAGTAATCTTTCAAATTCAACCTCACATTTGAAAGCTTGCCTGGACTATTTAAAGAATTATGTATTTCCTTCTTTAAGTTCCCATAACAATTAGACTACATGTCTAGCATAATGACAATGGCCACCATTTACTTAGTGTTTAGACTATAAACCACGTATTATACCAGATGTTTCCATTCAAACTCTCATTTAATACTCAAAGCATAAAATGAGATAGGTGCTTTCAGTTTACCTGTGGGAAAATAGGTTACTTTGCATAAAAATGCATTCACAAAGTAACTATACTGGTTTTTGGATCTAAGTCCAGCTCCATTAAGGTGAGTCTTATATGCTACATCTTCTATTCTGTTTCATAGTATTACAGGTTTTTGTTACATTTATAGTTTTTTCCACTAAGAAGTCAGGTACTGTATTGACTTTAGGTACTATATATATTTTTTTTAAGATTTTGTTTATTTATGATAGACATACAGAGAGAGAGAGTAGGTACTATATTTTTATGACTTTTATACCTCACATATTGCTAGAACATAGTAGATAATTCTGGACATGTCATAATAGGATGGTGATGTGATTAATAAGAAGATACCAAAAAAAAAAAAAAAGAGTTAAAGACTACTTTTTTATTAGGTTTAATTTACATACCATAAAATTCATCCTCTTAAATTACAATTTGATGAGTTTTAGCATATTGTTGTACAATCATTACCACTATCTAATTCCAGAATATTTTAATTACCACAAAAAGAAACCTGTTAGCAGTCATTGCCCATTGCTCCTTTATCCTCAGCTTCTGGAAATCACTAATATGCTTTCTGTTGTCTTTATGGCTTTAACTATTCTGGGTATTTTGCGTAGGTGAAATCATACAACACAATCTTTGTACTGCCTTCTTGACATAACATAACATTTTCAAGATTCATCCAGATTGTAGCACATATCACCACTTCAATCTTTTTTACAGTTCACTAATATTCTATTGTATGGGTATAGAACATTTTGTTTGTCTGTCAAACTAAAAACATGAAACCAATTGCAGAGGCAAAAGGTTTATTTGGGATCAGGGGATTGTAATTTGTGGTACACAGATTTAGGTAGAAATCCAAATTAGTGCCCTGATTACAGGAAGTGGATTCAGGGTTCTTATGGGGGAAAAAAAAAGGAAGATTAGGTAAGTTTGAAAGAACTCATTGGCCCTGACAAACAGGGCTAGATTTGTACTTCAAAGGTTAGTCAGGCAAAGGGTTTACTAGTCAAAAATTCACTGTCATCAGTCTCTTCACATGGAATTTTCTTGTTCTTGCTGACTTCTTGGAATGTTGGTGGTTTGGCCCAGGTCCAAGAAGCAGGATACAAAATCAAAATACTGAAATCTGCTGCGTTTCCATACACCAGTAATGAAGCAGCAGAAAATGAAATTAAAGAATCAATTCCACCAAAAACAGTTGCACCCAAAACAGTAAGATACCTAGGAATAACATAACCAAAAGAGGTAAAAGGCCTGTACTCTCAACAGCATAAATCACTTGTGAAAGAAATTGAAGATGACACAAAGAAATGGAAAGACATTCCATGCTCATGCATTGGAAGAACAAATACTGTTAAAATGCCCATATTACCCAAAGGAATCTACATATCCAATGCAACCCCAATCAAAATACCAATAGCATTTTCACAGAGCTAGAACAAACAACCCTAAAATTTAAATGGAACCACAAAAGACCCAGAATAGCCAAAGTAATCTTGACAAAGAAAAGCAAACCTGGTGGCATCACAATTCCAGACTTCAAGTTTTATTACAAAGCTGTAGTTATCAAGACAGTATGGTACTGGCACAAAAACAGATACAGAGATGGATGGAACAGAATAGAAAACCCGGAAATGGACCCACAACTAAATGGTCAACTGATCTTCAACAAAGCAGGAAAGAATATCCAATGGGGGAAAAGACAGTCTCTTCAACAAATGGTGCTGAGAAAACTGGACAGCCACATGCAAAGGAATGAAATTGGACCACTTTCTTGCACCAAACACAAAAGTAAATTCAAGAGTGCACTCTTGGGGGGAATGTAAATTAGTATAGCCACTATAGGAAAACAGTATGTAAGTTCTTCAAAAAATTAAAAATAGAACTACAACCCAGAAATTCCTCTTCTGGGTATTTATACTGAGAAAATGAAAATACTAATTTGAAAATATATAGGCACCCTTATGTTCACTGCAGCATGAAATGCTACGCGTGCGCACACACACACACATATACACACACACGAGTGCTCTTTAGCTACAAAAATGAAGAAAATCTTATCATAGGCAACAACATGGAAGGCACTATGCTAAGTGCAGGAAGTCAGATGGAGAAAGACGAGTACTGTATGGTCTCACTTACATATAGAATCTTATAGACAAAAAAATAACCAAGCTCATAGATACAAGAAAACAAACCATTAACAGATTAGTGGTTGCCAGAGAGAGTAGGAGGAGTGGTGGACAAAATGGGTAAAGGGGATTGAAAGATATACCCTTCCAGTTATAAAATAAATACATTATGGATATATAATTACTGTGCAGCATGGTGACTATACTAAATAATTCTCTATTGCATATTTAGAAGTTGCTAAGAGAGCAAATCTTAAAAGTCCTTGTCACAGCAACAAAAATTGTAACTAGAAATAATTACAATTTATATTTAAAAAAATCAACATCATTCGAAATTCAAATTGATATCTTGATCAAAAATACATATATATTGGTGCTTCTTAGTATTTAAAGTATCAAATTATAATGATAGATTTTTATGGCTTTTGGTAGTGTAAATAGGTGCCTCAATTCATGTATTTGGTTATGAATTCGTAAGTTTCAGTTGAGTTAGATACAATTGTGTCCTGAATATTTATACTAATAATATTTTAAAAATAAGTTTTTATTTTGCTAAATTAATGCATACCATCATCAAAAACTTCTGTTGATGCCTAAATAGAACTCAGTGGCCCCTTATTCACCTGGAGCTTCATCCTGTTGTTAGCATCATACTTGAAAATCTCACTGCATCAAGCAACAATATTTTAATGGTTCAAACCATTGGTCATTCTATGAAATGCAGGAACATGAGACACTATATCTAGTTCTTGAGTGCAAAAATGAGTAGACTGTGACATTTGGAGGATTCTTAGACCTATTTATATACAGGTAAAGAAACTGGTATCTTTTATCACTAGTCATCTATCTTGTGTAAATATTTCATCAATGAGAGTCATTTCTAATATCGCTTAAGCTAATTAAGATCCTCTGGTGAAAGTTTTCATACTAATAGACATAAACAACAATCTCTGGAGTGTATTGTATCCTGTTTAGAGGACTTGCTAATTAATAGTATTTGGATTGAAGATTAGAGCTAGCTTGTACACAGATGGATATATCACACTCTCTTACTCAAGTTTTTTTTTTTTTTTAAGCAAATTACCATATGGGTAATATAACAGCATTTCCTTTGAGTAGTACATATATAATGTTCTGGCTGATTCTGAATAACACTCTTTCAATTTTCTTGGGAGGGCTGTCCTCCTTTGTTTTTATTCCATGTGCTGAAATTGACTCCATTCGTTCCCACAAGTGGATTTGTGAACCAATCTTGGACATTTAGAGCCTCTGATTCTTCAGAATGTTAATGATTTATTTAGAAAAAGACAAATGCTCATGATTAAACCAAACCAATCAGAGCCAGAGGTTCAAACCCAGAACTTAGTTGAAACTGCTGAGAGAGGTTTGTTTTATTTTTTTCATGACTTGCAGTTTTGAGGGAAAGCAGAACTTAGAAATGTTTTAAGGAAAAATCCTTATGATGTCAGGTGAATGATTATCCAGTGAAGCTTGGAATGTTGGAGTTTTTATTTATAATGAGACAATATATTCTATATTATTTATACATGGTTTATATATATACATATACACATAATTTCAGTTTATATACTATACAAAGACATAAGGTATATGCAAATTGATGTTATATATGCAGAATGAATCTTTGTTCAGACCCAATTTGGCTGGAATTTACAATTTCCCTGCTGAGATTGAGAAATGTCAGTCAGTACCAGGCAAAAAGCAAAACAAAGTCTCCTTCCACATGATAACCAGGGAACACAGGGTTAGCTCTCCTTAAAGTTTTAGCATTATACGATTATAGTAAAGAGCCTAATTCTGGGGCTGATGTGACTTTCCAGTGTTGCTTTCTCCCTAACTTTGGTTTTGGCTTTCAGAAATCACTTAATTTAACGTGGTTCAGTTTCCTTATCAGCATAAATATGGGGTTGGATGAAATGACACGAGAAGGCATTTTAGTTCCATAATACAGGATGAGCAATACTTAAAGAGTACATAAAAGGAGCCAAGGTTGACCTTAGGAGATATAAATTATTGAACCCAGGTGTTAAAAGCCAAAGTCAAGTTCAAATGCTAAAGTCAAGTTCCGATGCTGGATTAGAAGGTTTGTTGTATGAATTAAAAATATGTAGATGGTAGAACTGTCACACAGAAGAAAGGAGAAACCTAAAATCCAGTCCCAATTTTGCAGCTGGCCAGCAGTGTGCTGGATTTTTCAGGCTCCTATCCTTTATCAGTGAAATGAGAAGAAATGAACAGCATAATCTGGAAGCCTCACACACACATTTGCTCTTCTATGAGGGCAAACCTGGCCGGTAATGTATGGCATTGGGCAGGAGCATCTTTGGGAGCAAGTGAACAACTGTTGGTAGGATTTCTTAATCAATGGTAGCAAACTGATGTGAGGTGTAGTAATTCCTTACTCTGTTTCTCTGGGCTTAGATAGATACTTCTTATTTACTTGGATTCTTTTTTATATCTTAAACCTGTTCTCCCCTTCATAAAATGTCATCACAGCCATATATCTAAATCATCTCTATGCTAGTTCTGGTCAGCATTTTGTTGATGACCTCCACCCTCTCTTTCTACGTGGTATTATATTATTTTATATTTCCATTTCTGTCTATAAAATTTTAAAATAACTTACATTAGCTATCAAATCTCTTCTCAAAAACTCTTTTGTAGAGAAATCCTAACTTTCAGCAAATGAAAATACACTATTAGGTGAAAGATAAAGTGCTTGATGACCAAATGTCTAATCACATATATATATTTTAAAACTGTGAAAGTGTTTACTGCTATTTAAGGAGGTTTTATTACTTATTATATTTAATATTATCTTATACTTTATCATATATTAATATTTTTATTGTTAAGCAAAACAAAGGAAATGATGAGACATCAAATATATTTTAAAGTTTTATAAATTTTAACCTCACATTTGGATTAAAGGGTAAATAACATTGTTAAATACCGAAGTCAAAATATTATAGTCATTAGTTCTAATATTATATTTGCTACTAATGCAGATCAGCCAGATATCCAAGTACAGTTCTCATAACGCACAGCTAAAAATTAAAATTATATATGAAAGTAACAAACTCTAAAAGTGGCGATTTACATAGTAATTAGATGTAGTAATATACTCTCTACTTAGAAACTAATTAAGAATGGAATTGTATCAATATTCCATATATTAATGGTTAGTGCCAATACCTTAAAATGATGTTATAATTAACAACATAACCTAGATTAAAGATAACCCATTTTTGAAATAAATGTCTAACAAAAATCCCCCAATTCCACAAGTACATGAAAACCAATGTTCAGGAATGTTCCTTACAATGACTTTATTTTTTTAGATAGTAAAAGAAAAAATTTTATTTCTTCATAGTTTGTTTCATTAAAATTTTTCCTACGAAACATATTTTCCCCCATACCGTTATAGTGACTTCTTAAAAATAGCAAAACTTCCAATATATGTCCCCAAATATGGTACTGTTTAGAAAAACATGATGCAGGCATAGAATAGCCATGTGCCAATGTTTAATGTGATATGGACCTACAAATTGTGATATGGGAAAATGCCAAGTATTAAAATTAGTTCTGGAATAGTAATTATAAATAATAGCATACATTTATGGCAGTTACTAGGTGCTTACTATGAGTTCTGTGCAGTACAGTAGTTTTTTAGATACTACCTCATTTAATCTTCACAATGTTGTTAATTAGGTACTATTATCATCCTCTTTGTGTAAAGGAAGAACCTGAAGCTCTAAGAGATAAGGAGATTAAATAATATGATCAAGGGTGCATGCAGTGTATTACTGAGCCTTTCTTTTTTCCTTCCTTCCTTCCTTCCTTCCTTCCTTCCTTCCTTCCTTCCTTCCTTCCTTCCTTCCTTCCTTCCTTCTTTCCTTCCTTCCTTCCTTCTCTTCCCTTTTCTTCTCTTTCTCTCTTTCTTTCTTTCTTTCTTTCTTTCTTTCTTTCTTTCTTTCTTTCTTTCTTTCTCTTTCTTTCTCTTTCTATTTATGAACTACTGTCTATCATCTATCATCATCTATCATCATCTACCACCTATTTTAATTAGCAGTTTACTGTTTGAATATGAATCAAATATGGAGCAAACATTTGGAGACTCATCAGGATGATGTCTATGCAGGGTGAGTGTGTGTGTTTGCGTGTGTATAAAAGTTACAGTTAACAGATTAATAATTAACTCTCCATAGGAAACATGCATTAAATTCTGTTGGCCAGGGTAAATATATTGGCAAAATTTTTGACCTCTAAGAGAAAATGGAAGAAAATGGAAAATTAACTTTGTGGGATTTCCAAATATTTCAGAGAGAAATATTTCAGCCTCTAGATTGAGACTAATGACTATTCCCCATATCTTAGTTAAAACTGTATTTCATTTTCTGTAACCTTCTTATGGAACGTAGCTTGATTAATAGTCATAGCGCTATTTAAAAAAGAAATTAGAAATCAACTTCAGTAAATTAGCTTATAATGCATTTTTTTGGCCTTTCTTTTATTTAATCTTACTTATCAGATATATTAATATGAAAATGGGACAGTCAGAAAATGTATAGAAAAAGAATGGCTGTGAAAAGAAGAAAACTAATTTCTATGCAGAAAGAACAACACACAATTTCCAAAGCAGCAATAAGGTGAATTAATGTTAAAGATTAATCTGGGAAATTTTCATTTAAATTTCTAAACACAAAATTATGAAAATAATGGTAACTTACAAGTGTTTATTGCTTTACAGTTTTCAGTGCCTATACATATGGTGATGGTTTTTTAAAATTTGGCTTTTAATCTCCGAACTGTGAGACAAAGGGACTGCAGATGTGTTTGCATGTTCCAGCCCAGGAAATCAGGGCCTGGGGAAATTAAAAGATTTGCCCAAGGTCACAGAGCTAAGTCTAGGAAGAGCTTCCCAGTATGTAGTGTTGTTTCTAGCACTTCACTGCTTCTCAGTGGAAATTACGATATAGAAACATTGTACCAAAGAGAATATTGTCAAATTTAGTAGAAGCTAATTAAAGTGCAAACTATTCTTAATATAAGATTTGATAGCAATTTGTTTTCAGGAGCAAGTTACAGGTAATTTTGCAGTTATCTAAGTGGCTTTTTATTTCTGAAATTGTGTTGTACTGAGTGCTATTTTCTTGCTCTTTGCATTCTTTGTCATTTTTAATATCTTTAGTGATTTTGAAATATTTGGTGCTGGATCATTCTGCTGCAAATATGACCTGTCATTCCAACAAATGGACTGATTGAATCTGTCACACTGGTGGGATTTATAGTAAATTCACCACAGCACAAGTAAAACCATTAGAAATTGCATTGGTTTAAATGACTGAATATAAGAGCCCTTGATTCTATCAGCAAGATGGCTTATATTTTCCCTCCAAATGACCATAGAGAATCTTAAAATTATATCAATTTTAATGTACATATGTTGCCGTGTTGATTTCTATTTCAGATCAGTAACAGGCTTTTGGCCTCTAAAATCTCTATATTGAAATAATTTATGGGAAGGATTAATGAGATTTTGTACTGCCAAGTATTTTGCTTTGAAAACAATACACATATATAATATTTCTTTTCATTTTTAATTATGATAGATACACGCATACATACATTAATGTGAATAAGCTACTTTTTATTGTACATATTATAGTTCTTTGAATCATTTTTTTACTTAAGCTTTCAGACTGTCCCACAATTGAAATGGAAAAAAAAATTAAGGTATTAATCAAGACCTATATCCTGGAGTAAGTTCTCAGGTATTTATAATTTAGAAAATAAGTCAGTGTTATCATTGTTCATATACTACTTGCTATTCCAAGTTAAATATTCTGAATCATTTTCATTTCTAAAGTAAAAGAAAAGAAAGCTTAATTTTTCAATTCTTGATACATAAACTTTTTTGCAAATATGAAAATATTTTATTTCATATAGATCAAATATGTTTTTTTGTTGTCTCCACATACTTGATCACCTGTACTTTAAAAATTTTTCAGATTTAATGTAGTCATGTTTCACAGTGTATTTTACTTTGTTAACTGAACAGTTCAATTTGATACTATCCCTATCTGAATACTAAAACTATAATAAAAAAACCATTTTAATAGTCTTGTAAAACAGAGCACATAAAACAAGAACATTTATTTTAGTTGAAGACATGTGCTAATTTTTTATTGAGAAATGCATTAAACATTGATACATCCAACCTCTGATTGAACCTTCAGACTTGTCACATGTAGGGGCTGTTGAAGATTTATTGCACAATATAAAATTAGGCATATACAGTAAACTTGATAGTAAATGACCTTTGCAGACAGGAGACTGCCACAGAGAAAAGTTGCACAATAGAACAGGATTTGAAAAACATATTTAAAGACATTCAAAGATGAGTGATGGAAACTGAAAAACATAAAGAAAAAAATTCTCCAATGAAATAGATATACAGAAAATGTACTTTCTAAAATGAATAGATGTTTTTAACATCCCTAATTTGTTATACAACAATCCAGTAAAGAACAGGTGTTTAACTCCAAAGATATAAATATGCCTGTTTAATCATGTCAGTTTCAAAAAGTACTAATGAAATATAAATATGAAGAAATCTGTTTAATCCATAAAAAAGTACAAGTTAATAGAGCAATAAAGGCTCAAGTAAGGATGAATATCATATGTCAAAAGCAGGGTACCCAATGATGTGACAAGAGGTTGATTTCATTGTGAATTAGAATTTAGTGCATGCTTCATTCTTTTATCTGTCCATTTTGCTCTCCTCTCCTCTTCTCTCCT